>NC_134791.1:58795282-58812782 GCF_046742065.1 Oratosquilla oratoria
CAGACTATGATAAAGAGCTCATTCTTTGTATTGATGCCTCTGACAAAGGGTTAGGAGGCATACTTATGCAAAAGAGAAATGGAACTTTGAAACCAATAGCTTATACATCTAGACTTTGTAATAGCGCATAGAGAAACTACTCTATAACAGAAAGAGAAACTTTAGTAGTGATATATTCTTTAGAAAGTTTTAGAGATATGATACTGAGATATCCAATCAGAGTGTGGACTGATCATACAGGTATTCAGAACTTATTTAATAATAAGAATCTTAGTGGTAGACTAGCTAGATGGTTTGTAGTAATTCAGTGTTATGAAGTTAAGTTTGAATATATTCCGGGTAGAGAGAATGTTGCAGCAGATGCACTTTCTAGAAACATTAGCCAACCAACGACAGGGTTGATAAATTTTGTTTGTAGTATAGATGAGTTAGTAACCTTAGATGAGAAAATACTAATAAGAGAACAGAGGGATGATAAGACATGTGAAGCATTAGCCAAATATCTGATGAACCCAAGAGGAAATCCTCCAAAACTACCAAAAGGGTTTAAGATAGAGGAATTTCATTTGATTAATAGGTTTTTGTATAGAAAAACAGTTGTAAGTGGGAAAGATATTTCTAGAGGCCCTGTAAATCAATTGATAACACCACAAACTCTTATAAAAGAGATATTCAAGTTACTTCATGATAGTGATTGTAGTTCACATTACAAGAAAGGATAAAAATTATAGACAAGCACAACTTAAATACTTTTAGCCAGGTATGAAGAAATATATATATGATTATATAGAAAATTGTTTGAAATATACTATGGTGAAAGGAAATACACCAAAACCTGCTCCTATGTTAACATATCCCATTCCACCGAAACCTTGGGAAAAAGTTCACATAGATACATTGGAGTTACCTATGTCTGAGAATAGATATGAATATGTATTTGTTGCCATTGAGTGTTTTTCAATATTTTGTATTTTACAACCCATTCCAATTAAGAAAGTTGAAACAATTGCTTCAGTAATCTATGATCAGATAATCTGTAATTTCACTACATCTAAGGTCTTAGTTTCAGATAATGGAACTGAATTTAATAAAAAAAATCTTGGCAAATTTATGTAGTTTATTTGAGATCCATAAGATCAATATCTTAGTGAATCATCCTCAGAGTAATGGAGTTGTAGAGAGGTTAATTAAGAAAATTATTACATGTCTTAAAAGTATGACATGTCCTCATAGTATAACTTAGGATACATGGATTCCTTATGTTAAATGTACTCTGAACAACCAAATTAACATAGCAACAGGTGAAACACCTCATTTTATTATTTTTTGGGACGACAAAACTCTTCTATATGAAATCTTGATTGCAGAGCAGAAGCCTGTGTATAATATAAATGATTATATCTCAAATAGAATAGATACATTTCAAACTATACACCAGAGAGTTAGAGAACATATGCAAGAGTATACACACAAAATGAAAAAGCAACAACACAAAATAGTGCATAAACTAGAATAAAAAATTAATTTAGTCATGGTCAAAGTACATTCACCCTATAATGAACTTTTACCAAGGTACTCAGGTCCATATAGGGTAATTGATTCTGCAGGTGGGAATGAATACAAGATCTTACACTTAGAAACTAGGGCAGTATCAATTAATCACTTAGATGATATGAAGAAGGTTAGAATGTAATTTGATGATGAAGATACCTGTGATACTCAATGTATCCGTTTTAAAGAAGCTCTAAACCCAGAAGAGTGAAGGGAATATGTTGATGATATCATACAGGAATTGAACATTAATATTGATATATTTTACAGATAGTTTGAAATTTCTGAAATGTATGTGCTTGTGATGGGAGACGTAAACAAGTGGAACTTGGTGTCAAGCAGAGATACTACTTTGGTCAAACTTGAAGGCCTTGGACCTGCTGTGTGTCAGACTCGAAATCTTGCCAATACATAAGGACAATACAGGTAAGTATTGAACTCTTATTTTGTGAAGCATTGAAAATTCTTATAAGTGTGTCTTATTTTTTTAATAAATATGTGAAACAAAAGAATAAATTCATCAAGAGACACTTTGCAATACTGTGTATGTAACTTTCATTGCACATTGCCTTTCTCAACATCTTTGAAAAGATGAAATCATTCTCTATTGAAATCTAATGTTCTTAATCAAAGTAGTGAATTTTTCAAATCTATTTCAAAGCTGTATTACAAATGATTTTGGTTTTATGCTTTGTTGTTCCTGACACTTATTTCTGTTCCATATATATATCTGCTTGAATTGTTATGAACATTTATGCATTTTGGAGGGGTTACTTGTTTCTTTGAAATGTTATATGTGCGACATATGTTTTGTTGATACCATTGTGCCAGTTTATGCAGAAATAATCTAAATATTTAGCTTCTTATATATGATAAATTTTCAAGTATATATTAGCGAGCCCTGTAAGAGAGCAGTACAAAATAATTGGTCGGGACGAGTAAGGGTAGCTGCCGAGCCCTGTAAGAGGCTGGTAGATGAAGGTAGACAAGTAGTAGACAAGAAGGTAGATATTGAAGTAGGTGGCGAGAAATCCATTTTTAATGAGTTAGAGGTTTTGAAAACAATAGCCGCGACGGAGTTGCAGAGTTACATAATCTCGCTCACCGTCTAAAGTTTATAAACACAGTTTGGGTACCAATATTGGCGCTGATGTGACAAAATATAAACACTAAGCCATTCCGCTTCGTGCCTAAGAGTGCTTGCGTAAGTAGTATTGCTTGAGACAGTGAGACAGTCTTTCTGATCGGAGAAAAGGGCGGAGGAGGAGAAAAAATATTGGTACACGGAAGAAAAATCACGTCTTTAAGGGGAGGCACTTATTTGTAACGGTCAAAATTATTGGATGGATTAAGTAGTGACATCGGAGTAGAGTTGGCTTGGTGAGTGGATTGGGGATCCCAGGTGGGAGTCCTCTGGTGTACTTAATCAAACTAAGTTGTAGAAGTAGTGAAGAAACTCAAGAAAGTAATTAAACAGTTTTAAATAGCCTACGAGCAGTATATATTAAGTAGAACTGAGGCATGGGGCCTACCGATGAGTGACTAACTTGTATTACGACAAAGATGAAAAGAAAGTGAAGGGAAGAAGGAATACAAAATAATTCAAAGGAACAATTAACGGAATTAAACCAGTAATTACGGAGAAAAGGGAAATGAAAGTGATGGGGTCGACAACTATGATAATACAATTGGTAAGTATACAAGTCGGGAAAGTATTTGTACAACACTGAATGGGTCCCAATGAACAGATTTACATTTATCAACCACAATTCACTTTAATTCTAAGCCATATATTTATGTATGTGTGTGTGTGCGTGCGTGCGTGTGTGTGTGTGTGTTTGTGTGTGTGTGTGTGTGTGTGTGTGTGTGTGTGTGTGTGTGTGTGTGTGTGTGTGTGTGTGTGTGTGTGTGTGTGTGTGTGTGTGTGTGTGTGTTTGTGTATGTTTGTCTGTAAGTTGTGCTCAACTTACTTCTCTCTTGATAGTGCAATGGGCTAAGTCACTGTTCACTTGTTACGTCTGAGCTAGGTTTGAGTCCTTAGCTTGGCCACGTATCAGTTTCCCAATATTCTTCCATCGAGCTCCTCGTCAGTCTTGACTGTGATGGCATGGAATTAGAATGAAAATTAATGTGGTTGAAAACATGAAAATCTGTACACTGGGGAACATTCAGTGTGTGTAAAATACTTCCCACGCATACATACTACCAATTGAAATATCATGGCGGAGGTGGGTTGAGCGCAAAACTCGTGTATATATATGAAACTCGAGCATACATAAATAAGAAAGTTGCGCTCAACTTAATTCTCTCTTGATAGCGCTGCGATAGACTACTACGCACGTGGCTAAGCAGTTGATTCTATCAGATTTCCCAGGCCCGAGAAGCCTGAGTTGTGCTCTTGCCGGAGATTTTGCTATCAAAATCATTCTTTTCTATTTTGCAAAGTAATCACTCACATTTATAAACCAATGTTGTCTTTAAAATTTTGTTAAATAACCATGATCATATGCATGAAGTGGGAAGGTTATATATATTCCAAAATCACAAACCTTTCTCATTCGCTAGGGACAAGTATACTGTATAAACTCATATAGATTCCTTCTCAAAACTAGATGTTGTCCGGTCACTCTGTTCTAGTTATGCAGGGTTCACTATACATCTATGCCAATCTGAATTTCTTTATCCTTTCCAAATTCATCGCCTGGTCTATTGCCGAAGTTTTCCGGCAATCTAAGTATCTTTATCCCTGTTAGACTAATTGTCTGGTCCATTGCCGAAGTTTTCTAGCAATCTAGATTTATCTATCCCTGCCAAATTGATTGTGGAATCCAATGCCGAAATGTTCCGACAATTTAAATTTCTTTTTCCCTGCCATAATTATTGTAGAGCCCAGAGCCGAAGTTTTGGCAATTTAAATTTTCAGGTTTGGCGTCTAAAAACTCTCTGTGAGACCCTCTCGCAGGGCTCCTTAGATGTTACACCATTGGAGATGATCCTACGAAGAGTGTCAGCTTCCTGTCTATAAGACGTACCATAACAATGACCAACAAATAAAAACATAACATTTCCGGCATGGAAATTTATTACTTTTCTAGACTAATTTTGTGGTGCTTAATCCAAATCTGGTCTCAGAATTGCTCTATCACATCACATGTTTACGCCATCATCATACCCAATTTTCTTGTAATCTCTGCAAGTATTACCTTTTCACTCTTCCTCATTTATTGCGAGCCGCTTAATATGTTTTTACGCGTCCTTACATACACATATATTTTTTATCTCTTATCGTTAGGGATATGCAGAGATATTTTTTTCTGGCAAAATCTGGCATGTTTTTCTTTTCCTTTGCCTCGCCAAAGAAAATGTGAGACAATTGATTTTTGAGCTGCAGTGCGAAAGATTAGGGTCGCTCAATGTTGTGATTCTCTTGGGTCGAGTTTTCTTTTTTCTAATATATACATATTGTTTGTTATTTTTAGATAGCTTTTATTTTGTTTATTGGGGAGCAGGTTATACATGTTAAGTGATTTTATATCAACCTTTTGTACTAATTTATGTAACAAAAAATTTTCTATGCATGTGTAGACCAAAGTAATCATGCTGATAGTTATTACCTACATAATTGTGTTTCTTCTTTGCAGATCGTGATTACTTAGCAGTTAGAATGAATGCAGCTATGGCTACAGCATCGCAAAGAAAATGTTGTAATGATCCAAATGTATTTTTTTACATATGTGGAAATTACACTTTAAAGGATCAAATGCGCAGCATAACTACTTCTGTCAAGAAAATGTACCTTACCTACTTTAAGGTACATCTTGGAGACCAGGACAAAAGCTGGGCTCCTCACATAGTGTGGAAAACATGACCTTGCAATCATGGACTCAATGAAAGAATGCTAAGCTTAAGTTTGGAGAGCCAATGATTTGGAGGGAACCGACAAACCATTTTGATAACTGCTACTTCTGTCTTGTCAGTGTGAAAGGTTTCAATAAGAAAACCAAGCATCTCTTGAAATGTTCAGATATCCCTTCTGCCATTCGACCAGTTGAATATTGTAATGAAATGCCTGTACCAGTATTTGTTGGACTGCCTGAGATTGATGACGACGTCATCAGTCCAACAACTTCTAATACGGATGAAGATGAACCGGATGATGTTTTTTTCTGCCATCAGTCGAAGATTGTGAGCCTTCTCTGTTCACTCAAGCTGAATTAAATGATCTGGTAAGAGATTTGTATTTGTCAAAGATGTTTACTGAATTGTTAGCTTCCAGGTTGAAAGAAAAAAGAATGCTAGAACCTGGCACTAGTGTTTCTTTTTATCGCAACAGAGAAGCAGAACTGCGGAAGCATTTTAAGTCTGATGCTCAATTTGTGTACTGTAATGATGTTGAAGGCCTTCTGCTTTTCTGCTTGCTATGGGGTATCTGCATATGATCCAAGTGAGTGGAGGCTTTTTATTGACAGTTCCAAAAGGAGCTTGAAATGTGTTTTGCTTCACATCGAAAACAAGTTTGGTCCTATTCCAGTAGGACACTTGGCAATCATGAAAGAAGAATATGCCAGCATCAAGATTGCTTTGGAGAAGATGCAATATTATGTACATGAATGGTTAATCTGTTTAGATTTGAAAATGGTGAGCCTTTTGCTGGGTCAGCAAGGAGATTACACAAAATACTCTTATCTTTTTATGTTATTGGGACAGTAGGGCTACAGCAGATCACTGAGCGAAAAAGGAATGGCCACCAAGAAGGAGTTTGACACCTGGTAAGAAAAACATAATCAATAATCCTCTTGTTCAGAGAGATAAAATAGTCTTTTCTTCACTACACATAAAACTTGTTTGATGAAACATTTTGTGAAGACCTTTTATCACAATGGAGAATGATTTTACCACATATATTCAACCTTTTCAAGTTTGAATAAAGAGAGGAAAAAGGCAGGAGTATTTGATGGACCTCAGATAAGAACACTACTCAGAGATGCCACCTTTGTCACAACAATGAATGAAGTAGAGGCTAGAGCTTGGAATACGTTCTCTTATGTAATATAGAATTTCATTGGAAACAGGAAAGCTGACAACTATAAAGATGTAAAATGAGTATCAAGTTACACTACTTACACAGTCATTTGAGTAATTTTCCCGAGAACCTGGGTGATGTCAATGAAATACAAGGTGAACGCTTTCATCAAGGCAGATGGGACTGCAATAGGATGGCCGACCACTGTTGAAGAGGGATGTTCCAGATGTTGTGCATGACAGAATTTCAAAAAAAAGGAAGTTCATGTAGGTGTAACTTAATCATAAACAATAAATATTTTGTACATATTTGCATCTAGTTCTTTCACTATAAGCACAAAATTGCCAAATAGCCAATTCACGTAATTATATAATATCTTATATCTTGAAAACCTGATGTGATGAACAAAAACTGATTGCATATTTGGATTCAGCATACCAACATTAATTAGAATTCGGTCCCCATGCCAGATAAATTGTGTTTACCAGTGTAATCTATGTTATGCTATATGATTAGAGTCCTCTCCGAGTTATCTGCAGTGGTGAGGAATTCTTCCAGATTCTTCCTTATAACGTCCTTCATGATATTACCAGGAAACCCATTGTTCGTTAACATCTGCCTTACACGTTCTAGCTCTGCATGGACGGCTTTCCACGTACTATAAAGCCGTACCATAATCTGTCTAATGCTATATGGCTAGGGTCTTCTCCGTGTTAACTACAGTGGTCTGGGCTCGGGTGAGGAATTCTTCCAGATTCCTCCTTATAACGTCCTCCATGATATTACCAGGAAGCTCATTGTTCGTTAACATCTGCCTTACATGTTTTAGCTCTGCATGGACGGCTTTCCACGTACTGCAGTGGGAGAAGGCTCTCCTGACGTGAGCGCCAACAACAGACCACTTGTAAGAGTCTGTCCTACTCTCTCTTAGCATTTAGGCAACGCCTTCCATTGGTAGTTTTCATAAAGACAAATGTAACGTAGAGGTTCTGCTTCTTCTCAGCAAGGACATCAAGGAACGAAAGTCTTTCCTTACTGTCCTCGATTGTGAAATTAAGGACTGAGTTAGCTTTGAGGGCGTCGGCTAGCTTTCTAGTATCGTCATTTTCTTTTATGGTAACAAAAATATTGTCAACATATTTTGCGTAGATCCTAGATTCTCTGGTCACCAATGAGGTCTCCTAGTTTCCATGTACATGTTGACAAAAAAACACCAAGGGGTAACGGTTTGCCTAGTAATATATAGTGCTCGAGTTACCTATTTAGCAATAAACCATGCTTGTCTCATTCTTCCTTTTCCAGCCCCATTTTCACCTGTAGATTAGTAACAATGCAGATCAATCGAGCATGACTGGTCGCAGCTATATCTGTCACAATATCATACTGTTTAAGCTCCATCATATGAAAAGAGGAAACAGTTTAGCTCACCCATTTTTTTTTTTTTTTTAACCAGAGTACAATGTATAACAAAAATATCCTTATGGACTCATTGAACTCCGTGAACCCTTTGTCGGGACCCATTTGTCAATGGAATGACACTGGAGGAAAATTTCTATGATACTTGGACCATTAGAGAAAAAAATATAGTTCATTAAATGGCCTGATTATTGTTTAGCTAAAAGCTATAACATGAATACTTGAATTCTATAAAGATAAGTTCAATTGCCAGCATGAATTACATATTTGACTAAGCCAACACATAAGCTAGCCTAAGTTGAAACAAAGGAGGTCATACAAAAAAACGAACTCGGAGTGAACATAAGCCGGTTTAACATAATATAGACCAAGTCGGTTTTGGTTAGACTATTCCAAATCATTTCACTTTAAGTTAATTTGTTGTAACGAAGGCTAAATTCCTCGAACTAAGTTAGAACAAGCTATCTTCACCTGCATCTCTTGTATTAGTAAAAGGTCTAATTGGGGAGGGAGCTGTTTAGATCCAGTTGTAAACGCGCTTTCCTTTTCATTATTGTCGTGGGTTCAACTCTTTTCTGGTGATTTTATTCAGCAGCAAGAAGCACCCTACACACAGAAGAAAAGCTAAATCCACTAAATATAATTTGCATCTTTCTTCATGACGACTCGCACTTTCGTCTTGGCTGCCCTCTGGTCATTTTATTCCACCTGGCGAGGTTACGATTACTTTCGATGGATGGCGAAGTAGCACAATGATAATTGACAAACCACAAATAAGTAAGTAAACAAATGATAAATATGAAAATAACCAAGTAAATAAACAAATTGGTCAATTATTTGAAAGAAACTGCATCAGATTACCTAGATGGTTGTTTGTCTGACTTTTGACACTGAACCGTACTGGATGCGACAGCCCCCGGGGTAAGAGGTTGATTCCATCCGCTTCTGTAAAGATGACAGCCCATTTCCCCATTTCATGGCCCCTTTCGTACCGGGCAGCCCTTTTCCTTGTTTCCTGTCTGTAGCCAGCCGATTTCACTCACCTTCTTGGCATCCCTTTGGCTACGAAGAGATCATAGACTATCTCAATTGATCAACTCCGGATTGAGTGGCACTTTTCATTTGATTCTGGCTCCCACCAGGATGTGTTAATTCAACGCCATGGTGACTCATCAGTAGCAAATGGGAAATGATAGAAATTAGGAAGTAAATTAATTAATTCTTTGAAAACGAATCACAGTGATGCATGAAAACTGTATTGGCGGTGCGTAATGATACAGTAATATTACGGTTATATTCTTCACAAGAATATCCCAACACTCCATGCTGATGGGAGAGAGAGATAGATAGATAGATAGATAGATAGATAGATAGATAGATAGATAGAGAGAGAGAGAGAGAGAGAGAGAGAGAGAGAGAGAGAGAGAGAGAGAGAGAGAGAGAGGTGGGGGATATTGGGGGGAAGGTAGTGTTTGTGTACGGGCCGGCCTTTGATGTCTGCATGTCGACTGTAACAATACAACAACCATCAACATAAGCCTCTCTCAACTTGAACAATAAACTTGGGCTAGGATCGATTGCACACAGTCGTTATATCATCACTGAAGAGACGCAATTAATAAAGGCTGCAAGCAGGCAAACATAATTTATATGTGTCTGAAATGCCAACAACCAACTACTGGAACCAAAATAAACAGGTGATAGGACCGTAATTCACCCGGTGTATGAGGCATGATATACACCTTGTCCTGGCAATACCTAACATATCTAACCTAATCTAAGCTAACGTAATGTAACCTAACCTAGCCTAACCTAATCTAGCCCAGCCTAACCTAATTTAACTTAACTTAACTTAACCTAACCTAACCTAACATAGTCCAATGCCAAATGTTTAATATGTTTGTAAATATGGGTGAATATACTGTGCACATTGATGTTCTAAGGCAAATTATTTCTTTATAAATGTTAGTGAATGTATGTATTTACTGTGTAAATACAATCAAGATGTTGCAAGACGATTGAAAGCAAGAGTCAATCCTTTAGATGTCTAGTGTGCATACACGCACACACACACATGTCGAGTGACAGAGAACTCCGACACCGTCAGAAAACTCTCAAGGAACTCTCCATTGTGCTCAGATCTAACTCCCAGGGTGAGAGAAGCCAGGCGCTTCGGACTACGCCCAAACACCTGGCGACACAATAGATACAGCTCCTTCGCCAATGCCAACCTATCAGATTAACATATGTAAACACTTTATGTATTTATACGCATACTCCTTTTATGACTACTAATGTAAATATATCCCATGAATGAATACTGAGAGTCCAGACTCAGTCCATAAATTGTACATTGGAGATATAAGAAGATAATGTATTATTGTAGCAACAGCCTCCTTGTACCCGTGTAAATTGAATCTGGGAACCACCCGAGTTTTGTTCGGAGGTTGCTCCATGATATATATATATATATGTATATATATATATATATATATATATATATATATATATATATATATATATATAAAGAGAGAGAAGACTAGGGATTAAAGGGACCACAACCCCACCTCGTTTGTCTCACCAACAACCAATGTAGATAACCAACTACAAATCTACATTTTGGTGGCCATCGGTGAGATACGAGGCCGGTAGATTGCGGTGGGCAAGTAGATAGAGGGGTAGGATTCATTTTATGACTTAGATGTTTTTAAATAATGTCCGAGAGGAAGTTGTGGAGTTGTATATTCTCACTCACCGTCCGATATTTTTAAACACAAGCTAGGGTATCGATAGAGGTGCTGATGTGACGAAATGTAAACACTAAGCCACTCAAGCTTGTGACAGAAGTGCTTGCGTAAGCAGTATTGCTTGAGGCAGTATAACAGCCTTTCTGATTGGAAAAAAGGGTGGAGGAGGAGAGAAATTATTGGTGCACGGAGGTAAAGTCACGCCCTTAAAAGGTGGTTCTTAATTCTAACTTTCAAAATTATTGGATGAATTAAATAGGGACGTCGAAGCAGACTTGGCTTGGTGGGTGAACAAGGATCCCAGGTGGGAGTCCTATGGTTTACTTACTCAACTAAGTTGTAGAAGTGTAATTCTATTCGGAAGAAAAGAGAAAGAAAAATACGTTTAATTCACCTTAGTACTGATTAATGGAACTTGACTAAAGTCTACATTAAGGAAGAGGCATGGGGTCTACAGATGAATAATGTACTAATATAAAATGAAGAAAATTGCAAGTGACTGTGAACTTACTGAGTGTTAGTAGCAGCGGAACTAACACTCTACATATCTACAAAAATATCTTTATACAAGAGGGGAATATTCTGTCCTAGAAGAATATAGTCTGGGCTAGGCTAATTTATATCCCAGGTATATTTTCACCTAGGACAATTTACCCCCGGGGTATATTCTGCTTTGGGTCAAACTATACCCGGGTTTATCTGGACATGGGCTAATTTGGGCTGTTACATCGGGCTATTTCTCTTTCGTGTTTTCTCCCATTGAGGTGCTCCTTCGTTTATTGTTTCATACTCCTCCTCTAATCAGGTAATCGTTCCATTTTCGTGGTATTGCTTTCATCCAATTAAAGGGCAACTACTGTACCCAGGTGCAACTTTTCATTTTCTCTTTCGTATATGTTATCTTTACGAGAACCATGTTTAAAAGTAATATGTTATCTTGTAAGTACTATTTGACTGATTATTTGACAAAGATATTCGTCGTGTGCTAATATGCATGGCGTTATGGGTTATTTACCAACCTAAGAATCCTTAGCAAAACATACGTGTATTCAGCGATATTGAGTTTTTCATTGTCTTATGAGATGTAGTTTGGACCCCCTAAATTTCTCTGACAACAACCAAGATATGGAGATAGACGAAATAGTTATGGTCTATCAGTTTGAACTGGAATATCTCTCTGAAGAACTACTCATATTGGTGCACCATTGATACTTACCTGTGTGCATGTTGGTTCTGCAGTGCTGCCTTTGATCACTTAGAAAAGCAAAGTAGTATACGTGACGTATTCAATAATTTTGCAGTGTGTTCCAACACCAAATCTTGCACGATCACACTAAGCCTCCTAGGTGCTACAAGCTTTGTAAACAATAACTTCTGCAACGTAATGTAAATATATTTTTCATCTAATCCCAAGTGTGTTAGTAAAAGGTTAATTATAGTGGTTTGTTAAGTGGAATTACGTAACTTGTATTACATAACTATCAGTGATGTCGCTCTGACTTCGTCGATGCGTTGGACGTTCCTACATCTTAAACAGCTCTCAAATACGAGATCTGGTTTTTATAATTCATCTGGAGGAGCCGGTTCATAGAGCCGACTCGTTTACGAACGACAACGTTCACGAACGTTAACGAACGACAACGGTCACGTACAACAAGGTAAACTAGTACCGCCTCAATTAATTTCATTTAACAACAACGTCCTGTAACGAAGCAGACGATTTCTTCAGCAATATATATATATATATATATATATATATATATATATTATATATATATATGTATGTATGTATATATATATATATATATATATATATATATATATATATATGTACATATATATATATATATATATATATATATTTCCATCGTCTTTTGAGAGTATTGTCGACTCCCTAAATATCTCTGACAATAGCCAAGACTTTGGGGATAGACGACATAGTTATAGGCTATCGCAGTTGATTCCTCGGGAGAATGGTCTGAACATATGAATTATGAGCCTGCATGATAAGTAAAATCGGCTCGAATGTGTTTCACGATGCGAACACATTCCGCATGTCTGGGTGCTCCCTTGTCCGGCTTTAGAAAATTAAACACGTCAACTCCGTTGATCACGCGGCTTTTGTCACAGTTCCATACAGAACAACACTACCCTCAGATTGTCCTCTTCTTCCCCATCTTCTTTGGCAGTTCACTATTTTCATCGATCATTTTCAGGAAGGAATAGTCTAAATGTGATATAAGATAGCCTGCGGCACTAGACACGATCACAATGCATGAAGAATGATCACAACCTCTGACGTCACTGAAGTAGGTGGCGTCACGGATATTTTTTACGAGAATGGCTGAAGCAGACAACATTTTGGGCATAGGATCACCAATTTTAAAGTAGAATACGAAATAAAAACGAAAGAGTTTTGTGTAATTTATTTAGCTATTATTGACTTTAGTAACTAAAAAAAATATTCCGGTAAAATTACACATCTTTTATTTGCAAAGTGATTACCCTTTAGGTGTTCACTCGGTATATGATTCATATTTTTCATCCTATTCATCACTCGCTCGGTATTTGTTTCAGCATTCTAATCAAACATTCATTCTACTTCTGTTATAGTATTTTATTCGAAACTGACGTTTGTTCGACTATTATTCAAATGTTCTATTCTAACCAGCTTCTTTCATTGTTTGGATAGATAACAATTACGGTCTTTAATTTCTTTGACTAGAAATATTCAGGCCCAGAAAACTCGATAACGGTCCTCGGCTCTTCCCCAGATATGTCTATGCGGAGACGATTTGGACTGTTGTCAGTGCTGTATTGGTATGGGTCAGTTTATTTGTCATCGGCAACTAGAAGAAGAAGAAAAGTGAAAGAGAAGAGTAGGAGAAGGAGGAGGAGGAGGAGAAGGAGGAGGAGGAGGAGAAGGAGGAGAAAGGGGAGGAGGGGCCAGTCATCCGTTGTCAGCTCTTATGCGGGAAAGTGGATGAAAAATAGCTAAAGCTGATAAAGATCCAGGACCCGGTCTAGAGACTAAGTGGCAGTTTCAGCAGCAAACGAAGGTATGGGTGCTGAGTGGATTTGAAAACGGGCGGTGGGTTGATGATGGATTCGACCTTCACATAGGTTCTCATCGTTGGTTTCTGTTTGTAAGAAGAGCCACGTTTTTCATTCTTTGCTTTCTTTCTTATCACGGGGTAATCATTAGTCCACTCTTGCTGTCGCCCTGCTATTCTAAAGTGGTGAGTGTACGTGTGTGTGTGTGTGTGTGTGTGTGTGTGTGTTTGTGTGTGTGTGTGTGTGTGTGTGTGTGTGTGTGTGTGTGTGTGTGTGTGTGTGTGTGTGCGTGCGTTTCTTCCCCCTTACACGGAAGGTAGCCAAAAAAACAAAGGCATAGAAACCACTCCCACCCATTCCATCCCCTACAAACTCCACTTCTCTATCCTCTTCCCTTCCTCTTATCTTAGCACCTCCTGGACGACGGGTCATCCCTGCATCTTGTCCATTACTCTGGGTCAGAAGCAGTGTCGTAAGACACAACACATCCACAGCAAGGCCGCTTCATTAATTCGGCGACCCCCCTTTGGGTTGCGTCAATTTATTTCTCATACATTCTCCCTAACCCCCCGTCTCCCACCCACTCCCCCTCATGCATCATAGTATCATCCATACACAACCATTCTCCATTTATCCCTATCTTCTGTCTTCTCCCGTCCTTCTTCAACAGACATTTTCCTCTTTCCCAATGCCCCCTTTACCACGTTCACTCATCTCCCCTCATGTTCACTCCTTCCACCTCTGCCTTCCACATTTCTTTTACTACTCTTTCTTCACTCATTCTTTCCATGTGTCCAAACCATCCCAATGCTCTTTCATCAACCCTACGTCCTAACTCCCTTTCCACCCCTGTTTTCCTCCTCACCTCATTTCTCACTCTGTCTTGCCTAGTAACCCCTATTATATTTCTCAGGCATTTCATCTCAAATACACTCAAACTCCTCCTCTCTTCCTCTCCCATGCTCCATGTTTCTGCCCCGTACAGTGCTGTCGGCACAATCACTCCTTCATACAATCTCCTCATAGCATCCATTCCCAAATGTCTATTTTTCATTACATTTTTTAATCCACCAAGGCATTTACTCGCTTCTCTTTTTCTACATTCTATCTCCACCCCCACTCCTCCCTTTCCTGCCACATTCGCACCGAAGTATCGAAAACTATCCACTTCCTCCAGTCTCCCTTAATACTCACTTCAAATCTCCTGCCACTTTCTCCGTTTGTACGTATTATCATCTTACTTTTACCCACATTTATCTTCAACTTCCTTCTTTCACACACCTTCCTAAACTCTGTCACTAATTTCCTCAATCCCTCATCTGATCTTGCTACAAGCGCAGTGTCCTCAGCAAGCAACAACTGGCTTGTCTCCCACTTTTCTCCATTTTCTTTAACCATTTCCAATATCTGACCCTCTACCCTCGCATTCACCTCTCGTACCACCCCATCCACGTATAAATTGAACAGCCAGTACGACATAACACATCCCTGACGAATGAAAATCCATGTGAACAAGTTACATATACACGGCAAAGGAAACATGGACTGGAAATGAAGCGTTTATTCCTGACGTTTCGTCTATTGACTTTCTCAAAGGATTGAGCATAGTGGATACGTGCAGAGATTATATACATGCTTTGCGGCTCGCATACCCCCTTGAGCCGCAAAGCATGTATATAAACTCTGCACGTATCCAGTATGCTCATTCCTTTGAGAAAGTCAATAGACGAAACGTCAGGAATAAACGCTTCACTTCCAGTCCATGTTTCCTTTGCCGTGTTTATGCATCCCTGACGAAGTTCCTCCTTTACCTCAAACCACTCACTCTCTCTATTTCTAATTCTAACATAAGCTCTACTGTACACACACACACACACTTTATATATATATATATATATATATATATATATATATATACATATATATACGAGTATATACATATATAAACATATATATGCATATACATATACATATATATATATATATATATATATATATATATACACACATATTGAATCAGAATTGACAAATATGAGTAAATTGGCGTAAGGGGTACTTTATTCCCTTACGTCTCGGCTGTATGCCTTCCTAAGAGAGAATGACAAACGTACATACACCACATTCCAAGGGGTAAATGTCCTTTACCCCTATGCAAACTGTCCTTGTTACTTTTTTGTGTATATATAATCTATGTATTTCTATTAACTATTCACTTTTTGCACTGAAGATGTAATATACGAAAGCGCTCTGCTTCATTAGTTTCTTTTTCCATGTGGTCTATTTTGCATAAGTGAATACACGTACCCGTGTTCTTATAAGCATCATGGATAGCACAAGTTTCTTCAACACTTTCATCTCCCACAATCCTGGTCTGGCACCGTTTGTCAAGGACTTTGCTTGGGCCTTGTCAAAAACCCACAAACTACGATTACGGCTGCAGTTTTTACAGAATTGCTTGAAGGAACAGGTATTACCGAGGTCTGTTCTTCCCCAACGGCTTTTGAAGATGTCAGATAGCCTGTTCGATGATTTCCAGCGCATCATCTTCTTGAAATGTATTGATATTGTCAAATTAGAAGTGAAAGAAGCTTTTAGAATAAAAAAGGCCAAATGGCATATTTTTCAACATACCATACCATCCATTGATAAGGAAGTGCTTTTAGACTATTGCTTTTGCAATATGAGATCCATTTGTGACCACCTTGCCAAGAAATTAAAAAACAAGTTACAGGAACTTATTGATAATAGTGATTGGACCAAACATGCTAACTGTGTATTTGTAGTTAATCTTTCTGACAAAATTCTTAGTACAAATGAGAAAACAGCTTTGGGATATGGACTTAGTTTTGCCAACAATTCAAATCCCAAATATTTTGTCATCATTGGTAAAGCTTTCTGTAATTCAAAGAACCCTGAGTTATCTGTTGAAGATTTCAATATTTGTAAGGGAATTGTTTACGGTGCTTTATCACAGGAGGCTGTTCCTAATTGCCCAGAACGTTTTCAGAAGGCAATTATTAGTCTTAAAAGAGATAATCATTTACATTTTACCAAAGCAGATAAATCTAATGCAGTTGGTATCTTAAAGAAGGATGATTATCTTAGAAAAATTAATGATTTATCAGATGATAATAATACTTACACAATTCTTAACAAAAATCCCACAGAAGCAGTCAGTAGTAATTATAACAAGAAGTTAAAAGAAATACTTCATGAGAATAGAGACCTCTTGCAGAAATTAATTTCAATTAGTCCCCCTTTGCCACACATGTATGGTCTCATTAAGACTCACAAATGTAACGTCTCTGCTAAACTTATTGTTTCGTCAATTGGTTCTGCTTTATATAAGCTATCCAAATGGCTAATTACTATCCTTAGCCCTTTAGTAAGTACAATCTCTTCTTATGTTACAAACACTTCTGATTTAATAGACAAACTCCATGATATCAAACCAAATTATAAGTTTACATTGGTTAGTTTTGATATAGTTAGTATATTTACTAAAATACACATAGATGATTTATTAGTTTACCTTCAAGATGAAGTTGATAAACATGTTATTCCATTGCCATCATCTACATTGATTGAACTAATTAAGGTATGTGTTCAAAATTGCAACATTCAATTCAATGGTAATTTCTATTCCCAAAACTTCGGCATGAGTATGGGAAACCCTTTATCCCCAGTTTTGAGTAATTTATACATAAAA
>NC_134791.1:58820282-58827782 GCF_046742065.1 Oratosquilla oratoria
TATATATATATAGTATATATTTATGTATATATATGTGTATATATATATATATATATTCATATACACACAGTATGTGTGTGTGTGTGTGTGTGTGTGTGTGTGTGTGTGTGTGTGTGTGTGTGTGTGTGTGTGTGCGTGTGTGTGTGTTTGTGTGTATGTGTGTGTGTGTGTGTGTGTGTGTGTGTGTGCGTGTGTGCGTGTGTGCATGTGCGAATGCGTTCGTGCGTATGTGTGTGCGTATGTGTATGTGTGTATGTGTGTATGTATGTATGTGTGTGTGTGTGTGTGTGTGTGTGTGTGTGTGTGTGTGTGTGTGTGTGTGTGTGTGTGTGTGTGTGTCTTTGTGTGTGTGTGTGTGTGTGTGTGTGTGTGTGTGTGTGTGTGTGTGTGTGTGTGTGTGTGTGTGTGTGTGTGTGTGTGCGTGTGTGTGTGTGTGTGTGCGTGCGTGTGTGTGTGTGTGTGTGTGTGTGTTGTGTGTGTGTGTGTGTGTGTGTGTGTGTGTGTGTGTGTGTGTGTGTGTGTGTGGTTGTGTGTGTGTGTGGTTGCGTGTGTGTGTGTGTGTGTGTGTAGTTGTGTATGTGTGTGCGTAGAAACTACGCACGCGTTCGTGTTCAATTGGTTGTTTGTAACGGGTGAGCATACTTGGTTCCCTGTGTAGCAACGCAACTTGATCTGATGGGACCATCAAGGACCACGTGTCATTCCCGCCCCTATGTAAGTGCCACAGCACTCAGAACCCACCAGCAGTACCCAAAGGGCTATTTGTGCACAGGGTCGTCCTCAGATTTGTCTACCGTTCATCTCGCCTTGGTGTTGTCCTCTCTGATTGATTTACGACAGACCTATCCAGAGAATTTCTTTAACCACCGCCTAGAATCACCTTGTTTTATCCACTATAATACCTTCTTGATTCGCAAAGTATTTGTATAGGTTCTCATATTACTATATGCAACTACTTTTTTCTATAAACATTTTTAGCCTTCTATGTCCATCAGGTATTTCGTATTAACGCTTTTCTGTCACTCTTTGTAACTAAGGGTATGTTTTGCTTGGTGAGATTATTCGCCCATTTTATCCAAAGTTTTTAATTTTGCGATTTCTGTCGAAGTTTTGAAGATGGTTTCCTAAACAGTGATATGTATGTATATATATATGCGTATATATATATATATATATATATATATATATATATATATATACATATATATGTATATATATATGTATATATATATATATATATATATATATATATATATATATATATATATATATATATTCATATATTGAAACGTCAAGACCTTTATTACTAAAAGTTAATAGAATATTGGGCGCCTTCAAATGAAGACACTGGGCTAATATGGTATCAGTTGTTAATGAATAAAAGATAATTGTCATTAACAAAAATAAAATTTTATCTACTGCTTTGCAATATATATATATATATTTTCAAAGAACAAACGTCAAGTAAGTCCTTTTTAGCTAGAAAACTCGTTTTCTGCAGAGACACCAGCTAGTAAATACCTGTGAAGTTTATATCTCGAAATAGTGTCAAGTAATTGTGTTGTGCTTTTGTAGTTGTATACGTATAGCGCTATACAGTTACAGGTATAAGATAAAATGTAGTGTTCTATTGATTAAGAATCAAAACGGTATTCTATTACTGTACTCCAAAGGTAGGATTAATAGTATAAGGTGAGCAGAGTAAGCTTCGTGTATTTAGTTGATTTAGAGACCACTTTTGTTTCTCTTGTTGATTAATATTTTTTCTTTGCCGTTTGTATTGCTGAAGGAGGAACAAAATAGCTTGTGAAGGTTGTGTGAACCTAGAGGACCGTCTCAGGATGTGTGAGGAGGAAATTCGTCTTCTCAGGGATGCGCTCTGTGAAAAGAGTGAATCCTCCCCACAACCCAAAGAGCGTTCCACTTCTTCTGCCACTGCCGTGAGCGAGTGGCGCTCTGTGGACTCCCGTTTGTCGACCCCGCGTTCGGTAAGCGGGTGCCTGCGAAACAACCGCTGGCTCTAGCCAATCGTTTTGCTCTGCTGGAGGATGAGATGACGTGGCTGAAAACTAGGAGTTCTTAGTGGTGGGGGACTAGATGGTACGAGCATAAGACGACATCCTGCAGCGGAAGACTAAACAACATTACAAGCTTGTATGTCAACTGGGCCGTGGGATTGCCAATTGTACCTAGACCATTAGGTAGCAAAGACGAACGGACACGGTTGCGATTGTTCATACGGGAAGTAACGATGTGGGTAGGGTGAGATCAGAGGAACTTGTTCGGAATTACAAGGTCCTCTTTCAGGAGATGAAGGAACGTGGGAGCCATCACGTAGTCTGTGGGATCCTCCCGAGGATCTACGCAGGCTCGTGTTGGAACAGTAGAGCCATAGGGATCAATGAGAGGATATCACGATTATGCATACAACTGGGATACCACTTTCTTGATCCTTGGTATCTCTTTTCTAGGCGTCATGACCTTTACGCAGAGGCAAATATGTTCTTATAAACCTCATTGTGTGAATTTGTAATGAACTAGTTCCTTTTTGGGGATAGAAGCTCAATGGGAAGTGGAAATATAGTGTACTTTGGAAAACAGAGTAGAGTATAGCAATAATGTAGAACAATATGTAGGACAAAATATAATTTTAGGATATAATGTCAGTAGTGGAGAAAATATTACATTGGGATGTAATGCCAAAGGACAAGATACCACGAAAGCATGATAACCGATGTAGAAGTCAGTGAAACTATTCCAAATAGCGATCGCAACTCAGTTAGATTCAAACTACTAAAAATTTAGAATAGATACTCGTGTTTCTAAAATACCCTATTTCAGTAAACCTTAGTTCATAGGACTATGTCAGGAGCTTCAGCTTACAGATTGGGAGGCAAAATTAAGCAAAAGACCTGTAGATCAGATGTGGGAAATATTTTGAAATACGCTTACTAAGATGATTCATACTTACATTCCATTTAAGGACAGACGTCCCCCAAATCAGGCTCGCCCAAAATGGCTTGACAAAGAAACTGAAAAAAAGTATTGCTAAAAAGAGACAGAATTATAAGTAATACAAATGCCCGGGTGCATCTAATGACTATCACAGTCATGTATTAGTATAGAGAGATTAAAAAAAGACAATAAAAAACGAAAAAGATAATATGAAATGAATATCGCTGATAAATCCAAAGAGAATCTTAAAGAATTCTATAGTTACATTAAAGATAAAAATAATAATAGGAATCACATTGGTCTACTATTATCTGCTGACAGTCAGCTTGAATATTCAAATGAAGGAGTGTGTGATATTCCAAACAATTATTTTAGCTCAGTATTCGTAAACGAAACACCTCAAAGATAATTTCAAACTGAAACCTCTGAAAAGTGTAGGCTGAACATACTAGGGTAGATATAACAAAAGAAAAAACAAAGATGTATAGAAAAACTCATCTAATAAAACACCAAGGCCTGATGGTTGGCATCCAAGAATCTTAAATGAAAATGAATAATGAGATTGTTGTTCCCATAGAAATGATAAAAAAAAACCATCATATCCGGAGATGTTCCAAGAGAATGGAAGCTAGCTAACGTTACTTCCATATTCAAAAAAGGTGACAAAAATTGACTACAGGCCTATAAGTTTGACTTCAATCGTTTAGAAATATGGAAACTATCATCAGAGATGCTATTGAACATCATTTAGACAGTAACTGTTTGATAAATGATAGCCAGCATGGTTTCAGACGGAAACGTTCTTGGGTGACAAACTTACCCAAATTTTACAACACAGTCATCTTGAATTATGACAAAAGAAACAATATGGATTTAATATAGCTAGACTTTGCAAAAACTTTTGATACCGTCCACCAAGAAAGACTCCTTACTAAATTAGATTCACACGGAATAAGTGGTAGTCTATTAAGTTGGACTAGTAATTGGTTGAATGATCAAAAAGAGAGAATTTTTTAAATGGAAAAACTTCTTGATGGAAAAATGTTACGAGTGGAGTTCCTCAAGGTTTCGTTCTTGGGCTACTTCATAGTACATATAAATGATATAGACCACGGACTAAGATCCATTGTTTCCAAATTTGCTGATGATACAAAACTGTCGTAATGGCAAATTATAATTTAATTCAATTAGATATTCTAGAAGATTTAGATAAATTATAGCATTGATCTGAAAAGTGGCCAATGAAATTTAACACAAGTAAATGCAAGGTAACGCAATTAGGTTAATTTAACAGTATGTACGATTACAAGTTATTTGGAAATTCGTTAACAAAAGTGGATAGTGAAAAAGATCCCGGCGTAATTATCAGTAACGATCTCAAATGATCCAAGCAGTGTATTTCAGCCTCTGAGAAAGGAAATAAGATTCTAGGACTGATTAAGCGATCTTTTGACTTCAAAACCCCATCACTCATTAACAAGCTATATAAATCGTTAGTTCGTCCACATTTGGAATATGCTGTTTCCGTATGGTCACTGAATCTCATTAAAGACATTGAAAGATTGGAAAAAGTACAACGGCGAGCAACAAAACTGATTCCAAACATAAAAAACAAATCATACGAAAATCGACTAAAACATATGAATCTGTTTTCCTAAAAAAACGTAGACTCAGAGGTGACTTGATGCAGGTAAAAACCGAGCATTCATGTTGCACATGTTACATATCAATACGTCTGCGTGTATACGAGGCAGCACTAGTGCACATGGACGCACGCACACATGAAGAGTTTTGTGGTAGTAAGCCCGCTCAAGACCTCATCTCTCAGGTCGCTCACCCTCACCAGCCCGCCCACGTTGCCCGTTTCACTCCAACGGTCGAAGCATGACATCACAAGACATCAGTATTGCTCATTTTAATTTTTCCTATGGTTATGTGTCCACTTGGACATAGATTGTAGATGTATAATTTAAGGATTTAAAATTGTGTAACAAATATTACAGCCTTAGCTCAACTGTAGCCAGGCCGAGTGGCTCCTTGTAATTTAAACTGTTGTACATAATCCCTTATTGATAACTCATCCGAGTTCCACCTTTATAAGACCCGGCCATCTGGCCTGTGGAGACTTAAGAAATTTGACAGCCTTTCACAGACGGGTTCTTGCTTGTACCAAATTGATTCAGCAGTAAACTAAAGATATATCTCCCTTTTTTCAACCGGCTCACTGTCCTATTGAATGTTTGCTACCACGTATGAAGGACCCATACACTATCCAAAAAACCTCCTCTATATGATTTTTTTGTGATCTACCGAAAACAATCCAACACACACACACACACACACACACACACACACACACACACACACACACACACACACACACACACACACACACACACACACACACACACACACACACACACACACACACACACACACACACACACACACAAACACACACACATATATATATATATATTCGTGAAGCGTGGTAGGAGATGCTCTTTCAAGCATATTCTGTTGAAAACGACAGCCAATTCCTTAGAAATTCATTTCTTTCTTAAGTTTTCTAGCTTTCGAAAAGTAGATTTATGTGGAAAAGAGAGGGGAAGAAGCAAATTTCCAATTGACATTGGGAACTTATATTAACGCAAATATATGTGTTATACACAAAATAAATGAAAATGAACAAAACAAACACAGTAGAAAAAAAACAAGACGTTTCCCAGGTTGTTCTGCATCTCCAGTTGAAATTAAGAGAAGTAAGCCAGTAGTCAGTATAAGTATGAATAAAGACAAATCTTGGAGAGATCACTTGTGACTCTCCATTGCTTGGCTGGCGCTATTTCGTTGATTCTTCAGCCTAGTCGATTATCTAAGGTATGAGATTTTGTCCTCTGTGGGGTGATTGTTTTGAACCTTTGTAGGTTGCCTGTGTGTGGGTGTTCTCCGAACCGGCGGCTCCATTTTTGTGGCCAAATGTCTCCTACGTATAGGTTTGATGCTGGGGAGGAGAGAGAAATCATTAGTTTGTATATTAATAACAGGTTGTAAATATTTTATAATTACAACCTCCAAAATGGTCAGGCGTTGGAGGTCCTTCTCCTCTGTGACGATTTCTGTATCATTTATCATGGTTTTTCTGTCGAGGTGGAGTCTGCGGTGTGTCCAAAAGTGTTCTTTAGGTCTTCCTTGTTGCACGCGGGGGGTGATTCGTCTGGAAAAATTATGCTCATTGACTTTTCAATTAGTATGAAATGTCGCCTCGTCACTTAAAACAAGACGTTCTATAAACTCGTCTTCTACAAATTTTTCCTGCTTATCAACACAGAATTGTTTGCGCTTTCGCTTGTCCTTTGTCGTTATGGCCTGGACGAAATACAGCTTGTAGAGTTTCATTACCAAGCGTTTCCTCAGGACGCGCCAAACTGTTGTTGGAGGGATCTGGATTTCTAGAATTGCTGTTCTTATGAATTTCTTGGGGCTTCGCAAGAGTTTTTGGCGAACTTGAACGACAGTCTCCTCCGAAGTTACTGGCCGTCCAGATCCTTTTGCCTTGAACAGACAACCTTACTATTTGATTTTTTTTTTTTTGTGTGTGTGCAATGTCCAAATCTGCATAGACGTTGGTGATGTTTAGAGAACTTTTTCACAAATGCACACAGCATAGCTTTGTTTGACTATGTTCGAGCATATTCCAACACACAAAACGCTTATTCTCATCTAGTGAATGGCATGTCTATCCCTGCATAGATAATCACGTTAGACATGAAATTTTGATCTGTATCTACACTGTTCAAATTTGAAGTCGTTTTAGCGGGAAATTGCAACTTTATATGAATAGAAATTGATACAAATTTCTAAACATACTGTGTATATATATATATATATATATATATATATATATATATATACATATATATATACATATATACATACATATATATATGTATATATATATATATATATATATATATATATATACATACATATATATATATGTGTGTATTATTCATAATTACATTCCTTTTAAGGACAGACGTCCCCCAAATCAGGCTCACCCAAAGTGGCTCGACAAAGAAACTGAAAAAAGTATTGCTAAAAAGAGACAGGCTTATAAGAAATATAAGTGCTCGGGTGCATCTAATGACTATGAAACTTATGTATCAATACAGAGAGATTTAAAAAAAAACAATAAAAAAAGAAAACGACAATACGAAATGAACATCGCTGATAAATTCAATGAGAATCCCAAAGAATTCTATAGTTATATTAGAGATAAAGAGGTTGTTAGGAATCACATTGGTCTACTATTATCTGCTGACGGTTAACTTAAATATTCAAATGAAGGAATGTGTAATATTTTAAACAATTATTTTAGCTCAGTATTCGTAAACGAAACACCTCAAAGTGAACTCCAAACTGAAACCTGTGAAATGTACTCACTACGGTAAACATAACAAAAGAAAAAATTAAAAGGTGTTTAGAGAAACTCAAAGTTAATAAAACACCAGGGCCTGACGGTTGGCATCCAAGAATCTTAAA
>NC_134791.1:58852782-58855282 GCF_046742065.1 Oratosquilla oratoria
TGTGAAGGAGGATAGAGAAGGAAAGATAGTTGCAGTGGGAAATGCGAAGAAAATGAGAGTGATGAGTGAGGAGAATGGAGGAGAAATAGGGAAGGATGAGGTGAAGGCAGTTGTAAAGATGATGAAAGTAGGTAAGGCACCTGGTCTGGATGGATGCCATGCAGAATGTCTGAAAAAGGGAGGTTCAGTGATGGTGGACTGGTTGGTGAGGTTATTTAATGTTTGCTGGAGAGAGGGTAGAGTACCGGAGGACTGGAGAAGTGCCTGTATAGTTCCTCTTTACAAGGGAAAAGGGGACAAGTGTGAATGTAGTAGTTTCAGAGGGATTAGCCTGTTAAGTGTAGTAGGGAAGGCTTATGGGAGGATCTTAATTGAGAGGATTAGGAGAGGAACAGAAGGAGTAATTGGTGAGGAACAGTATGGATTTAGGACAGGTAGAGGTTGTGTAGATCAGATCTTTGTGGTAAGACAGATATGTGAGAAAGCTATAGGAAAGGGGAAGGATGTTTTTTGGGCTTTTATGGATCTGGAAAAGGCATATGATAGGGTAGACAGAAAGGCACTGTGGGAGGTTATGCAGATTTATGGGATAGGAGGAAAGCTTTTGGGAGCTGTCAAGAGTTTTTATGAGAGGAGTAGAGCATGTGTCAGGATTAGAAATGGAGAGAGTGAGTGGTTTGAAGTAAAGGTGGGACTTCGTCAAGGATGCGTTATGTCACCCTGGCTGTTCAACTTATACATGGATGGGGTGGTGCGAGAGGTGAATGCTAGGGTAGTGAGTCAGGGATTGGAGATGGTTAAAGAAAATGGAGAAAAGTGGGAGGTGAGCCAGCTGTTGTTTGCGGACGACACTGCGCTTGTGGCAGGGTCAGAGGAGGGATTGAGGAAGCTGGTGGCAGAGTTTGGGAGAGTATGTGATAGAAGAAAGCTAAAGATAAATGTGGATAAAAGCAAGGTGATGAGATGTACAAGGGGTGAAAGTGGCAGTAGACTGGAAGTGAACATTAAGGGAGAGCGACTGGAGGAAGTGGATAGTTTTAGATACTTGGGTGCAAGTGTAGCAGGAAAAGGTGGAGTGAAGGTGGAGGTAGAATGTAGATTGAGAGAAGCGAGTAAATGCCTTGGTGGTTTAAAGAGTGTAATGAGGAATAGGCATTTGGGAATGGATGCGAAGAGGAGACTGTATGAAGGAGTGATTGTGCCAACAGCATTGTATGGGGCAGAAACGTGGAATATAAGAGAAGAAGAGAGAAGGAGTTTGAATGTGTTTGAGATGAGGTGTCTGAGAAGTATGGTGGGGGTTACTAGGCTGGATAGAGTGAGAAATGAGGAGGTGAGGAGGAGAACAGGGGTGAAAAAGGATTTGGGAGATAGGGTTGATGAAAGAATATTAGGATGGTTTGGACACATGGAAAGAATGAGTGAAGAAAGACTAGTAAAAGAGGTATGGAAGGCAGATGTGGAGGGAGTGAACATGAGGGGACGTCCTAGGATGAGGTGGATGGATGGGGTGAAGGGGGCTTTGGGGAAGAGGGGAATGTCTGTTGAGGAAGGAAGGGAGAGGACGGAAGACAGAGGTGAGTGGAGAATGGTTGTATATGGATGATGTTGTGACTGCATGAGGAGGAATAGGCGGGGGGGTGGGGGGTGGTGTAGTATGTGTGAGTAAATTTTGACGCAGCCCGAAGGGATTTTCTCCCCGTCCTCTCCTTATATGCAAGGGGGGACGGAGAGGGGGGGTCGCCGATTAAATGAAGCGGCCTTGCTGTGAATGTACTGTGTCTTGCGACACTGCTTCTGACCCAGGGCGGTGGGCGGGGTGCAGGGATGACCCGTCATCCAGGAGGTGCTCAGATGAGAGGGAGGGTGGGAGGGGTGTGGAGTGTATTTAGGGATGAAATGGGTGGGAGTGTTTTTATGCCTTTCACTTTTTGGCTACCTCCCTTGTAAGGGGGAAAAAGCCTTGGTATATGTATGTATGTATTATTATTATTATTATTATTATTATTATTATTATTATTAATTATTATTATTATTATTATTATTATTATTATTATTATTATTATTATTATTATTATTATTATTATTATTATTATTATTATTATTATAATAATTTTTATTATATAATTATTATTATTATTATTATTATTATTAATATAAATATCAATACTAATATTATTGTTATTATTGTTATCATTATTAGTTATTATAATTATTGTTATTATTATTATTATTATTACTATTATTACTATTATTATTACTATTATTATTACTATTATTATTACTATTATTATTACTATTACTATTATTATAATTATTATTATTATTATTACTATTATTATTACTATTGTTATTACTATTATTATTACTATTATCATTACTATTACTATTACTATTACTATTACTATTATTATTATTATTACTATTATTATTACTATTATTATAACTATTATTATAACTATTATTATTACTATTATTATTACTATTATTACTATTATTA
>NC_134791.1:58860282-58867782 GCF_046742065.1 Oratosquilla oratoria
CTTTACCGTTTGAACCCAGCAATAGACATAGGGTCTAAGGGTTCCCACTGATGTCACGAATCTCTGACATTCACATGGCCAGTGAACCTTTGGTATTTTTAGAGAGGAATGTAACATTAATAGGCGCCTCATTGCCAGGATTTAACGGTAAATTGGAAAAACGTTGAACGTGGATCACAGTGATAAATAGGTTTATTAAGGTAGGAAGATGCGGTTAACCAACGAAACCGAGATAGATGAGTTTTTACAAAGAAAGCCCACAGATAAGGAAATACAAGGTCTCACCATTACTGAGTTGAAATTAATAGCACATTATTTTGGGGCTAGCTCGACCGACGCTTTAAATAAAGGGAAGTTAGTACACATGGTAGTGGCAATGCTGCATGATCGAGACGAAAGTGTATCGCCGAGAGATGAAGAGAGAACGACAGAACAAGCTTCTGCCGGCTCAGCGATTTTAGATGATCAGGAAGGTAGTGACGCTGATGGTGAATCCCAGCACACCGAATCTCGATTAAGCGAGTTGCAATTGAAATTAGAAATAGTTAAATTGGAAGCCCAATCTAGAAGGGAAGAAACTGAGAGGGCTAGATTAGAAATTGAGAGTCTTAAACTTAAAGCTGAATTGCAAGAGAATGAACAAGTGGTACCAATTCCTCAAATCGTGAATGGGAGACCTGAGTTTGATGTAGAGTAGAATGCGGGGTTGCTTCCTGAGTTCGATGAATCCAATGTGGACCAGTACTTTAGAATTTTTGAAAGGATGGCTGAAGATTATTAATGGTCAAAGAAGTTTTGGCCTGCGCTGTTGCGGACTAGCCTAAGAGGGAAGCCCTTTAGAGTATATGGCACCCTAGAGGACGCACCGACGAAGGATTATGATATGGTCAAGACAGCCATCCTTAGGGCATGTGAACTCGTTCCTGAGTTCTATAGGGTTAAGTTTAGGAATCTAAGGAAACAAACATCTCGCACGTAGAGTTTAGTAGGGAAAAGCGTTTATTGTGGGACCAGTGGTTAAAATCTCACAAGATTAATAAAGATTTTGATAGGCTGGTTGATCTGCTAATGGAAGAGAAGAATCTGAGATCTATCCCCAATGAGGTATCATTGTATCTTCATGAAAAAGAAGTCTCCAAATTGGAGGAGGCCGCAGTCTTAGCAGATAAATATGAATTGATAAAACCTGCAGGGAAGTTCTCGGTTACTTACAAGGGAAAAGGAGACCTGGCAATAAAGAGAATCTCGCTCTCATCAGGTGGGTCACCTACCAAATCCATAGAAGTCAAGAAAGATGAATGTAGTAAGTCATCAACGATTAAGTCATGTTTCTACTGCGGAAGGGTAGGCCACCAGATGAGAGATTGTTGGAAGAGACGAAGAGAGATGGAGGGTGTCAAACCCGTATCTTTAACGAATAAGGTTGAAAGTACCCAGGGCAAGGCCCAGGGAGAGTGTGTAGCCAAAACAGTGGCATTGATGAGTTATATAGGTAACAGCCCATCCGAGGTGGATGGGGGTAAAGTAGATAAATTGGAGGGTAAACTTAAACCCCACTTAAAGGGGTATCAGCCATTTTTATTCCAAGGCTGGATATCTATAGGGGGAGACCGGAAAAGAGTAACCATCCTTCGTGACTCGGGAGCCCTCCAGTCCCTAATACTGAATAGTTTGGTGAAAAGTCCAGTGGTTGGAGGGAGTGTAACGGTAAGCTCCCTAGGGGGCCTAGCCAAGGTACCTCTAGTATCCATAGACCTGCAGTCGCCTCTCTACGAGGGACAGGCTATGGTGGGGATGGTAGATGAGTTGCCAGTTGTAGGTGTGGATGTTATATTAGGAAATGATTTGGTTGGTGGGAAGATGTGTCCCACACCCATAGTTTTGGAGGTACTGGTTGTTTTGGATGAGACCGAGCAACTTGAGAGACAGCACCCAGGGTTATTTCAGGTTTGCGCTGTTACGAGGGCGATGGTCGCACGGAGGGAGTGGTCTAAGGACAAGGTGAGACCAGTAAGGGTCTCGAGTGAACTGTGGAAAACCTAAATGTGAGGACAGTATGAACCACGAGGAAAAACTCCCAGGTGAGGAAGCCTAGGTCGAAGCAGAGTTTGACCTGAAGCCCCTGTTCCAGGAGGAACAAGAAAAAGAAACAGAGGTATATGACTTGACTCGCTTGTTAATGGAAAAGAAACAAGTAGGTGCAAGATGTCCCAGTGACTTGCAGAGAGTTGATCCCGACTTCCGGGAACTATATGAAAGAGTAGAGAGTGACAGTGAATTATCGGAGGAGTGTTCCTTGGAGGAGGGAGTAGTATTCCGCCGGTGGGTGGAAAGTACCTGCTCCACTGATGATACAGTGTGGTCCGAGAGACGGCAAATGATGTTGCCGAGGGTCTACCGGAAAAAAGTTTTGCAGCTAAGGCATGATAGTCCCCTTTCTGGACATTTGGGTGTACGCAAAACTTTAGACCGTATCTGGCAACATTTCTATTGGCCAAAAGTCAGGAGGGATGTGGCATAGCACTGTCGTACTTGTCACACTTGTCAATTGGTGGGAAAACCAAACCAACCTGTACCTGTAGCCCCTATGAAACCAATCCCTGTGGGAGAAGAACCCTTTACTAAGGTTATCGTGGATATAGTGGGACCGTTGCCTAAGACTGCTAGGGGACATGAGTATATCCTCACTTTGATGGATACATTTTCTAGATACCCCGAGGCGATACTACTACGTAAAGTGCGCGCCGAAGTGGTGTTGCATGAGCTGATTAGTTTTTTTGACGAAGTGGGGACTACCTCGAGAGTTACAGACAGACCAGGGGTCTGTGTTTTTGTCTAGAGAGGTTGTACATAGTTTGGGAGCACTGGGGATAACGAAAGTGACGTCAAGTGCTTACCATCCTCAGAGTCAAGGTGCCCTTGAACGGTACCACCAAACGTTAAAAACAATGTTAAAGAAATGGAGTTTAGAAAATGATACGGGGTGGGACCAAGCCTTGCCATACCTGTTTCCAGTACGTGAAGTACCTAACGAATCGTTGGGCCTCTCGCCTATTGCATTAGTGCTCAGGCATGAGGTTCGAGGACCTCTTAAAGTCCTGAAAGAATGTTTATTGAAAGGGCATAGTTCTGCCTCTAAGGACATGTCGAAGTCAGTGACTGACATGAAAGGTAAGTTAGCCGCGTGTTGGGAAATGGCCAGAGAAAATCTAAAGAGTACTCAGGAAAGAATGAAACGACACTATGACAGAAATGCCAAAATACGGAAATTTAATCCCGGTGATAGTGTGTTGGCCCTGCTGCCTTTTCAAGGTAACCCCTTAAGGGTCAAGTTCAGTGGACCCTATGAGGTAGTGAAACAAGTAGGGGAACTAAATTACATTGTTGCCACTCCAGATCGGAGTCGGAGTCAATAATTATGCCACATAAATATGCTAAAGTTGTATCGAGAGAGAGAACCGGACCCGGTGGGTGAAACTGTCGCGAGTATTTGTACGGTTTCTCTTATGCATGAAGTAGACGAGGACACTATTTCCCCCACCTTAGAGATGCCGTGGAAGGAGAATGCAGGAGGGTAGCCCCAGGTGGTGGATAAGCTGGAACACCTCATGGCCGTACAACGGGAGGACTTAACTGCCTCATTAAGTAAGTATCAGGAGATCTTTCGAGATACTCCTGGAAAAACTAACCTGATGATGATGTAGGAGACGCAAAGCCTATTAAACAGGCACCGTATCGTGTCAACCCGCAATGAGCAGCCATAATCAGGAAGGAAATAGACTATATGCGGTCCACGGATTAATTACGCTAGCACAAAGCGAGTGGAGCTCACCAGTGATCTTAGTTCTGAAAGCAGATGGTACTCAGCGGTTTTGTGTCGATTTCCGACGCATGAATGCAGTGACCAAAAGGGACTCGTACCCCTTACCTGGGTTAGAAGAGTGTATAGATAGAGTGGGAGAGGCACATTTCATAACTAAACTAGATCTGCTCCGTGGATATTGGCAAGTACCCATGACACCCCGTGCCCAGTCTATCTCCTGTTTTGCAGCATTGGGAAAGACTTGCCAGTGTAAGGTTATGCCCTTTGGTATGACCAACGCCTCTGCCACGTTCCAACGGATAATGCATAAAATTACCGAGGACATTCCTGGTTGTGTAACGTACCTCGATGATGTCGTAGTGTATAGTGACGCTTGGCAGGATCATTTAGATAATCTAACCTTACTCTTTGACAAGTTAGTGTCTGCCAATTTGGTGCTCAATCTAACCAAGTGTGAATTTGTTCAGGCCAAGGTGCATTATCTTGATTATGTGATCGGGCAGGGAGAATTGGCTCCGCCCCAGGCCAAAGTGGAAGCCATTCTCAGAATTCCAGTACCTCAGACCAAGGAGGAGACTCGTAGTTTTGTAGGAACCATTACTTTTTAAAGAATGTTCATCAATAATTTCTCTTCCTTAATAGCTCCTTTAACCGACCTGCTAAAGAAAGGAGCCAAGTTCCAGTGGACTGAGGCTTGCAGCACAGCTTTTGTTCAAGCGAAGAGCCTTTTGTGTACAGCTCCAGTGTTGCAGGCCCCAGACATATCGAAACCTTTTTCTTTGTTTTGTGACGCAAGCAACATTGGTGTTGGTGCAGTACTATTATAAGCTAAAGACACTATAGATCATCCTGTGAGTCACTTCAGCAGAAAACTGAATGTGGCTCAGGAAAAGTATTCCACAATTGAAAAGGAATTATTATACATTATTTTGTCTTTTAAACATTTTGCTGTATGTATCCCTGTTGGCGCAAATGTAACTGTTTTCACTGACCACCATCCCTTAAAATACATACAGAAGTTCGAGAAGAACCTCCGCTTAACTAGGTGGAGCCTGTTTTTACAAGAATATAATCTAGATATACAACATATTTCAGGGAAAAACAATGTAATAGCTGACTGTCTTTCCAGATCATAAAACGTATCTGCCGAAAGTAAAGAAAACCCCCCCACTCTTTTCAAGATTTTTTTTTCTTTTGGTAGGGAGGTGTTACATCTGTGATGTATACATCCCAGGTATGTAATTGTTATTATTACTTACGAGGAGATATCATGTCTCAGGTTACGTATGTTTGTACTATGCTACTTTGGTTATGATCGAATATGTCACCGTAAGGTATTGTTTTCTTTACTCTGTATTGTATGTATTTTTTAATGTAACTATGGTTTTCGTTTGTAATAATATTGTGATTGTTTTTTGTAATAATATTGTGATTGTTCAAGTGTCCATTGCGCATGCGCCTCTGTTAGGTCACAGGTCGTGGCGTAAGAATGTTTCATTTGTATTTTCCGCGTAAACACACCAAAGATTGGATCCAATCAGGAAACCTGGGTAACAATGTAGGCTCGTCAGGCTAGGTAAATCCCGCTCCCCTTGTATTATCCAATGAGCTACGAGCGTATTACCTCGTCACGCGAAGGTGAACGAGTCTATACGATTGGCCAGGCTCTACCTGGAATGATTCCACCAGAGATAAAAAAAATTACTGCCTTGAGGTTAGTACCTTTTCCCCTTGATATAGCAGTGAGCCTGATTGAATAGGACTTCATATCTTAGTATCTCATTCAGTGTGCGCGGAGTATTGTAGTATTTGGGGCTTCGGATTAGCTTGATATTTCAAAAATGTTTAGTGATCTGTAAACCGGTCCTACGTCTGTTCAATCCCGTTGAAAATATCGAACTAGATTCTTTTGTGTAATGGATGTTGATAGTCAGATGTATTGTTACGAAAAATCAAGTCTGTTTAATTGTAATCGTGTATCCCATTTGTTATATTATTTTCATGTCACTCTTACATGTATTAATTTTCATACCTCTAAATTTATTTAATTATATTTCTTTAAAGTTTATATAGTTTGATTTTTTCCGGTATTCTCGACCGGGTGGCGACCTTAACCCATTTTCTTGACCGTTTGAACCCAGCAATAGATATAGGGTCTAAGGCAGGGGTTCTCATTAGGGGTGAAATTCACCCCCATGGGAGAATTTTGGGATTTGTGGGGGTGATTTGTGACCACAGTCAGCTTACGGGGCGAGGAAAGCAATTATAGGTTTTGGCTTATCTGGCCTGTCACCTGGGCTGGATTTATACTGATTTGGGAAAAATATATACTAATTTTGAAAAAATAAAAGTTTTTTTTTGTAATATTTGCATATTATTTAGAATGCACCTTTTGAAACAGACAATCTTGGAAAGGAGGGGGGGGGACATTCTGACAAATTGTGAAAGGGGTGAATGGGCCAAGTAAGGCTGAGAACCCCTGGTCTAAGGGTTCCCACCGATGTTATGAACCTCTGACATTCACAAGACCAGTGAAACTTTGGTTATTTTTAGAGAGGTTTGTAACAATATATATATATATATATGTATATATATTTATATCTATGATAGATATAGATATATACATAGATATACATGTATATATATCTATATATATATATGTATATATATACACATATATATATATACATATATGTATATAGGCTGATCAGAATACGATAGATGAGTCATTCACTGGATCTCCAATTGTGATTTTCTCACTGTATGATACACTATGAAACAAGTATCATGTACTTTTTATGATATTGTAACGAAGGGTATGTACATAAAACTAATCTTCTTACAAAGGAGTGACAGCAATATCATTACATTTGTCTGCAGGCAGGCAAAAATAAAAGAAAAAATACTTCTTGGTTCGGGAAAGGTTAATTGATCAAACGAAAAAATGTTTCACAAGGCCTCATTATTCAGTAACTCTTAGTCGATAATTTGTTCCATACTTAGATTATTAGACAGGACATTTATTTTGAATGTTTTATGTGCACTGTAATAAAGGATAATATTGTGTTTTGTTACCTTTCCATGTGATTAATAAACTTTTGATTGATGCAGTGAGGAAACTCGACGGGAAAGTATAATTGCTTATTGCCACCCATATACTAGGTGAACATTCACACTTTTTTTTTTTATATGTAGAACGTGACGAGTATGGTCGGGTAATTTGTTTAACTATAGTTCTGATAGTCGTTAATAGTATATTGTATATAGCCTTGAAAAAGTTTAATGAAAATTTGAATAAACACTCGAGTTTTGATATTCATTCACAGCGAAAATTCTCTAATTAAATAACATAACATAATGCAATATTAACTAAACAAATAAAAAGGAAGATGTTGTGTACTGAGATTTTTTCTTTACCAAATACGTAGGAATGACTAATATCCCGGATATTAATAGATTACAAAAAAACTAAAGTAGTTTAAAATGCTCAACTATTACAGTAATTTAGCTTCTGAATAAACACAAGGAGGATAGAAAAATAAAACAATAACTTACAAGAAATAGATAATCACATTCTGGAAGTCAGAACTCAAGTTCAATAACGGTGGTGTAAGTGAATTCAAGATATTAATAGATTACAAAAACCAAAGTAGTTTAAAATGCTCAACTATTACAGC
>NC_134791.1:58875282-58880282 GCF_046742065.1 Oratosquilla oratoria
TAATAGCTACTATGTCAAACATTTCTGTTGCTAAAAATGCTTTCAGCTCTAACATTTTGTTTCTAATGGACCTTGCTTTAAATAGTAAAGCATCGATGGAGAGAGAGAGAAATGTATATATACACATATATATATATATATATATATATATATAAATACATATAAATATATATACATACATCTATACATATTATATATATATATATATATATATATATATATAGAGAGAGAGAGAGAGAGAGAGAGAGAGAGAGAGAGAGAGAGAGAGGCAGAGAAAGAGATAAAGCGGAAGAGGGGGAGATAAATAGACCTCTCTCCCTCCCCTCGCCTCTCTCTCTCTCTCTTCCGTAGTTATGTCTTTCTCCTTACCCATCCATATCTCCCTCTCCCCCTAAAAACTTAGGAAAATGCGATTGAATTTATATTTCAATATTATCTTATTATAAAATCATATGTAGACTGCATAAAAATTTTGATGGTGACATCATCAATAAAATAAGCTCAGGTAATTATTGAAGTATTTTGATCCATCACATAATTATATTTTTAATAATCATACATAATAATCATTGATAAATAATACTACAAAAAATCGAAACAATGTAGGAAAAACTAAGTAGTACTAATGAGATAGTACAACAAAGTTCATATACAGGTGTTTTGAGTTTTGATTTCTGGTTTGAATCAATTCCCAGCAGCAATGAAGATGCTGACTCACAAAGCAATGTTGATGGAAATAACAAGTAATAGAATAGCCTAATTCCCTAGAAAATTGTAAATGTATCACTAGGGGTACATCTACCTAGATTGGGAACTCTTGACACATCCATATACATCTGCATACATATACATATACATATACATATACATATACATATACATATACATATACATATACATATACATATACATATACATATACATATACATATGCAAGGTAACCACTTTAGAAAATAAACAAACGGAGCAGAGCGCTTTCGTATATTACATCTTCAGTGTAAATTATAAAAAAGAGGATACTACAAAACATAATATAGTATGACATGAGCATAAGGAACTACACTAGGAGAGGTGGTGGACGAATTGTCCTTGTGTGGGTCACACGTCTAGCATTCTTACATTTGGTAATTGTTGGCTATTTCCTAAGATGAGGTTGAAGTTGTTATCATTTGTAAATTTAATCAGACAAATTTCAGTTGAATTTCTTTTGATAATATTATTGTTGAAAGTAATCACTCTAGCATTTTCCCAATTGATAAGGTGATTAAAAGTGCTTAAATGTTTAAAAAATGGCACTTGACTCATTCCCGTCATTGACACATTTCTTGTGTTGTTTTATTCGAATAGAAAGATCTTTTGCCGTTTGGCCGATATAGAATTTATCACATATTCTGCAAGGAATTTTGTACACACAGCCTTTTTGGCAGTTTTTAGTATTACTAATTAGGTAATGTTTGTGTTATTGTTTCTGAAGGCTACGTTGATATTAAAATTCTTGAGTAATTTGGGAACAAAATTTAAGTTTTCTTGGTGAGGTAAAACTACTAGGTTATTATGGTCCTTGAGTTTGTTAGGCTGCGAGCTGTAATAAGTTTTCCTTGCAAAATTGTAACAAACACCAATGAAATGTTCAGAATATTTCAATCCAAAACTAATATCGTAAACATTATTTCCTCATCTATGTACACGGGACTGCGGACCCGTAGAGCTCAAAGGAACTTTACTTAGTCAAGTACAACTTAGTAGTAGGATATTTAAAACGGTTTAATTATGTCCTTGAGTTTCTTCACTAATTCTACAACTTAGTTTGAATGCACCAAAGGAATCCCACCTGGGATCCCCAATCCACTCACCAAGCCAAATCTGCTCCGACGTCACTACTTAATTCATCTAATAATTTTGACAGTTACAAATAAATGCCTCCCCTTAAGGATGTGACTTTTCTTCCGTGTACCAATAATTTTTTCTCCTCCTCTACCTTTTTCTCCAGTTAGAAAGAGTGTTAAAGTGTTTCAAGGAATACTGCCTACGCAAGTAATCTTGGTCACAAAGCTGAATGATTTAGTGTTTACATTTTGTCACATCAGCGCCAATATCGATACTCTAGCTTGTGTTTACAAACTTTAGACGGTGAGCGAGATTATACAACTCTACAACTCTCTTGAGGCTATTGTTTCCAAAATATTTAAGTCGAAAACATTAATTTCTCGCAACCTACCCTCTATCTACCTATTTGTCTACTACTTGTCTACCTTTATCTACCAGCCTCTTACAGGTGTTTCACCTGTTGCTATGTTCATTTGGTTGTTCAGAGTGCATTTAACACAAGGAATTCAAGTATCCCAAGTTATACTATGAGGACTTATCATACTTCTAAGACATGTAATAATTTTCTTATTTAACCTCTCTACAACTCCATTACTCTGAGGATGATTCACTAAGATATTGATCTAATGGATCTTGAATAAACTACATAAATTTTCCAAGATTTTGTTATTAAATTCAGTTCCATTATCTGAAACTAAGACCTTAGGTGTAGTGAAATTACAGATTATCTGATCATAGATTACTGAAGCAGTTGTTTCAGCTTTGTTATTTGGAATGGGTTGTATAATACAAAATCTTTAAAATAATCAATGGCAACAGATACATATTTATATCCACTCTCAGACATAGGTAACTCCAATGTGTCTATGTGAACTCTTTCCCAAGGTTTCTGTGGAATGGAATAGGTTAACATAGGGGCAGGTTTTGGTGTATTTCCTTTCACCTTAGCACATTTCAAACAATTTTCTATATAATCATATGTATCTTTCTTCATACCTGGCCCAAAAAAAATTAATTTCTGCTTGTCTATAAGTTTTATCCTTTCCTTGATGTGTATCCACCAAACTAAGAAATCTATCAACTCCTAAGATGTTTGCATCACCTGTGAATTTGGAAGTATTGATATTCGAGGTATGAACCTCGTATCTAAGTACGTTAATATTAGTTATACTTTCAGTGTTTTTAAAGTCGATTTGACATGACTGCCTCCACGTAGTCTTCCTTACATACGTCAACCTCATCGTCTTCATCAATCCTTGTTCGCTGTTGCTTGTAGTGGCTCATCCCCTGCCTTGTAGATCGCTTTGCTTCGTTCATTCGTCTTGTCGCCCCTTGGATTCAGCATACGCATTCGTGGTTGTGGTAGCGGTTGTGGTTGGCGTTGTGCACTGAGTGGTTGTGGTTGTGGCTGTGGTCGTGGTTGTGGTTGTGCACTGCATGGTTGTGGTTGCGTGCACTGTAGATTGGTGTACCCGTAGACTTATTTGTAACAGTCTTGTAATTACTTCGGAGGTTCGTCCCTAGCTGCCACCACTGTCGACCCCATCACTTTCAGTTCCCTTCTTTCCGTAATTACTGGTTTAATTCTGTTAACTGTCGCTTTAAATTATTTTGTATTCTTTCTTCCCTTCAATTTCTTGTCATCATTGTCTTAATGTAAGTTAGTCACTCATCTTTAGGCACCATGCCTCTTTCGTCCCACTTAGTCAAGTACCACTTAGTAGTAGGATATATAAAACAGTTTACTTATTTCCTTGAGCTTCTTCACTAATTCTACAACATAGTTTGATTAAGTACACCAGAGGACTCCCACCTGGGATCCCCAATCCACTCACCAAGCCAAATCTGCTCCGACGTCACTACTTAATTCATCCAATAATTTTGACCGTTACAAATAAGTGCCTCCGCTTAAGGGCGTGACTTTTCTTCCGTGTACAAATAATTTTTCTCCTCCTCTACCTTTTTCTCCAATTAGAAAGACTGTTATACTGTCTCAAGCAATTGTGCTTACGCAAGCAATCTTGGTCACAATGCTGAATGGCTTAGTGTTTGCATTTCGTCACATGAGCGCCAATATCGATGCCCTAACTTGTGTTTACAAACTTTAGACGGTAAGCGAGATTATGCAACTCTGCAACTCCCTCGAGGCTATTGTTTTCAAAACATTTAAGTCGTAAAACTAAATTCCTCGCCACCTACCCCTCTATCTACCTATTTGTCTACTACTTGTCTACCTTTACCTACCAGCTTCTTACACACACACACACGCGCGTGGGCGCGCACACACACACACACACACACACACACACACACACACACACACACACACACACACACACACACACACACACACACACACACACACACACACACACACACACATATATATATATATACATATATATATATATATATATATATAAATATATATTTGTATATATATTTATATATACATATATGTATAATGTATATATATATATATATATATCATATATATATCTGTGTGTGTGTGTGTGTGTGTGTGTGTGTATACATACACATATATACCTGCATATACACACACACACACACATACACACGCACACACACACATATTATATATATATATATATATATATATATATGTATGTATATATATGTATATATATACATATATATATATATATATATATATACATATATATATTATCGGAAAATTTCAAAACACTGGACTCAGATTAACAGAATTTATTACCGACGTTTCGAGCCCTGTCCGGGGTTCGTCCTCAGGGTTATACATTGTAAGCAAAAGGATTCAGTTATATAGTGTACCGATGTTCTCTGGGACAGGTCCTACCGGATTGAACAGAGTTGCATTTTCTTTTTAATAGAAAAAAAAATCCTCAACATGGAGGAAGGATAACAAAATTAGATATACTAGGCAAGAACACGCTGATACCAAAATCCAAAAAGCCTATCCATCGTTCCTCCGTAGCTAAAAACACAAATCCTAACAAACATAAACTAATCAAGTCCTGCATGAGGAAGAGATGTTGGCGGCGGCACCTGTAGCTTTGAAAACGTGGATGAGATATGTGGATGATGTATTTGTGATTATGAAGGAGGGAGAGGTTGATTGCTTTCTCAACTTCTTGAATGGGAGGAACGAAGCCATCCAGTTCGAAATGGAGAGG
>NC_134791.1:58885282-58910282 GCF_046742065.1 Oratosquilla oratoria
ATAGAAGTAGAGGGTAGGGAGTGGAGGGACAAGGAAGCAAAGAAAGGTGTAGAAGAGAAGAACCATGCATTCACAGATTGGTTACAAAATAGGAAAGAATCATATGAGAGGTGCAAAGAAAAGGGAAGAGAAGTAAAGGATAAGATAAAGGAGGCAAAGAGGAGAGCAGATGTGAAATGACGTAAGAGTCTGACAAAAAAAAGTCTTGGAAAGAAATTGAGAGTAAGAGGAGGCGAATCGAATAGAGAGAAAAAAGTACAAGGAGCAGATGGAGAGACGATAATGGAAGAGAGGTCAGTAAGAGGAAGACGGGCAGAGTATTTTAGGGAGTTACTAAATGTGAAGGTAAAAGAGGTAAAGGTAGTTGCAGTGGGAAGCGCTAAGAAAATTTCCGTCATGAATGAGGAAAATGGAGGAGAAATAAGGAAAGATAAAGTGAAGGCAGTTGCTAAGAGGATGAAAGCAGGTAAGACACCTGGGTTGGGTAGATGACATGAAGAATGTCTAAACAAAAAGGAGGTACAGTGATGATGGACTGGTTGGCGAGATTATTTAATGTTTGTTTAAGAGAAGATAGAGTGCTGGAGGGCTGGAGGCGTGCCTGTGTAATTCCACTTTACAAGGGAAAGGGGACAAGTGGGAGCGTAGTAGTTTCAGAGGGATCAGCTTGTTAAGTGTAGTTGGGAAGGTTTATGGGAGGGTATTAGTTGAGAGGATTAAGAGAGGAACAGGAGTAAATGGTGAGGAATAGTATTGGTATAGGACAGGTAGGGGCTGCGTAGATCAGGTTTTTGTGCTAAGACAGGTGTGAAAAAGCTATAGAAATAGGTAAGGATGTTTTTTGCGCTTTTATGGGTCTGAAAAAGGCTTATGACAGGGTAGACAGGAAGGCACTCTGGGAGGTATTTCAGGTATATGTGATAGAAGGAAAGCTGTTAAGAGCAGTCAAGAGTTTTTACGAGAGTATCATAGCTAGTGTTAGAATTAGAAATGGAGAGAGTGAGTGGTTTGAGGTGAAGGCGGGACTTCGTCAGGGATGTGTTATGTCACCCTGGCTGCTCAATTTATACATAGATGTGGTGGTGCGAGAGGTATATGTAAGGGTAGAGGGTCAGGGATTGGAGATGGTTAAAGAAAATGGAGAAAAGTGGGAGATAATCGAGTTGTTGTTTGCTGACGACATTGCGCTTGAAGTAGTATCAAAGGAGGATTTGAGGAAGTTAGTGACAGAGTTTGGGAAGGTGTGTGAAAGAAGGAAGTTGAAGCTAATGTGGGTAAAAGTAAGGTGATGATATGTACAAGGGAGAAAGTGGTAGCAGACTGAAAGTGAATAATAAGGGAGAGAGACTAGAGGAAGTAGTTAGTTTTAGATATTTGGGTGCGAATGTGGAGGGAAAGGGAGGAATGGAGGTAGAGGTAGAGTGTAGATTGAGAGAAGCAATTAAATGCTTTGGGGGATTAAGACGTGTAATAAGAAATAGACATTTGGAAATGGATGCTAAGAGGAGACTGTATGAAGAACTGATTTTGCCGACAGCACTGTACGGGGCAGAAACATGGAACATAAGAGAGGAAGAGAGAAGGAGTTTGAATGTGTTTGAGATGAAGTGTCTGTGGAGTAGGACGGGAGAGGACAGAAGATAGGGGTGAATGGAGAATGTTTGTGTATGGATGATGTTGTGATGCATAAGGAGTGGGGGAATGTGGGGTGAGGGAGTATGTGGAAGTAATAAATTGACACAGCCCGAAGGGATTTCTCCCTGTCTTCTCCTTTTCTGCATGAGGGGTCGGAGAAAGGGGGTTCGCCGCTTTAATGAAGCGGACTTGCTGTGGATGTGCTGTGTCTTGCGACACTGCTTCTGAAAAAATGCAGTGGGCAAGATGCAAGGATGACCCGTCATCCAGGAGGTTCCAAGATAAGAGGGAGGGAAGAAGGTGGAAGGGAGTGGAGTATGTTAGGGATGGAATGGGTGAGGTTGGTTTTTATGCCTTTTTTCCTGCCTTCCTTGGTATATGTATGTATGTATGTATATATATTACAAAAATAATCACAATAACGCGTGATTAAATGATATTGCAGAAACCACAAGAAAAATAAAATCGGAATACTAAACGTTTTTGTCTATTACGACATCCTCAGAGTATAAGAAAGAGAAATAGAACACAATATTCATATAGTAAAAAGAAAACTGGGAAAGGTTATAGCCACATAAAACCTTTGGACAATATACATATACACACATTCATATACACGTGGAAATGATAATAGTAATAATAAAACAATTAAACAGCAAATACAAAAGAGCATAACCATGTGGCCGAAACGTCCACAGGACACCTGGCACAATCAGGAGCTATGGTACTGCTTTACTATCCTGTTAATTATGAAATTCTCTAGTTTAAATAAACCAGAACTCAAGTTGATATTAAGGATGGTTTGGGCACATGGAAAGAATGAGTGAAGAAAGACTAGTAAAAGAGGTGTGGAAGGCAGATGTGGAGGGAGTGAACATGAGGGGACGTCCTAGGATGAGGTGTATGGATGGGGTGAAGGGGGCTATGGGGAAGAGGGGACTGTCTGTTAAGGAAGGACGGGAGAGGACAGAAGACAGGGGTGAATGGAGAATGGTTGTAATTGGATGATGTTGTGATGCAGGAGGTGGAATGGGCGGGGGGATGGGAGGTGAGGTAGTATGTGTGAGCAAAATTTGACGCAGCCCGAAGGGATTTCTCCCCGTCTTCTCCTTTTATGCATGGGGGGACGGAGAGGGGGGTCGCCGATTTAATGAAGCGGCCTTGCTATGGATGTGCTGTGTCCTGCGACACTGCCTCTGACCCAGGGCAGTGGACAAGGTGCAGAGATGACCCGTCATCCAAAAGGTGCTAAGATAAGAGGGAGGGTGGAGGGGTGTGGAGTGTATTCAGGGATGGAATGGGTGGGAATGATTTTATGCCTTTTCCTTTTTGGCTATATCCATTGTAAGGGGGAAAAAGCCTTGGTATATGTATATGTATATGTATATATATATATATATATATATATATACATATATATATATATGTGTGTGTGTGTGTGTGTGTGTGTGTGTGTGTGTGTGTGTGTGTGTGTGTGTGTGTGTGTGTGTGTGTGTGTGTGTGTGTGTGTGTGTGTGTGTATGTCTACGAATACGATTATGACCTTTGTAACAAATTATTTAAATCTGATTCATTCTGGTTTGGTTTAATAACTACTGCAAATGAACACCAATTCTTATGCAAATTGTTTAATATTGAATTCATCTCTTTCCATGCGATCTGCGTGCAAAATGAAAAACTTATGCAGCAGTGATTACTCGCATTTACTTGATAAAAATTTGATGGAACGAAGTTTGGCACCCTATCTCTCCTTCAAAACATGAAGACCCTCGAATTTTATGGACAAACAACTTTGAAGTTAAAGACGCAAAGAACAAAGTGGTTTCCAAACTAAGAGGAAGTATGAGTTAAGACGAGGCTTCAGAGCAACAAATCTTTAGAGATCCAAACCTAATGCCCACCGTTAGGTACTTGTTTGTAAGTCTTGAGACGGACGTAGAAGAGGATGATCTCCCGTCGATTGTCGTCAAATTTTGTAGACACCCAAATCTTTATCTGATGCTGTGAGGCATGAGGGGGAGTATGTGTGTGTGTGTGTGGGGGGATTATGTGTGAATAAATTATTTGACGCAGACCGAAGGGGTTTTTCCACGTCTTTTCTTTTTCTGCATGATGGGACGGAGAGGGGGGGGGCTCGCCGATGTAATGAAGCGGCCTTGCTGTGGATATGCTGTGTCTTACAGCACTGCTTCTGACCCAGGGCAGTGGGCGAGATGCAGGGATGACCCATTATCCAGGAGAAGACAATATAAGAGAAAGAGGGGGCGGGCATGTAAGTGGGAAGAAGTTTTTGTTATATGCATGTGTATGTATGTATGTATGTATGTATGTATGTATGTATGTATGTATGTATGTATGTATGTATGTATGTATGTATGTATGTATGTATGTATGTATGTACGTACGTACTCAGAGACTCATATTCGATCTTCAGACGGAAACAGGGATCTCTATCAATTTTGACTCTATTTAATTTGTATGGGAAATGAGTGCATACGTTTGCGTGTATATACGTGTGTATTATCGCCTGAACTTATGACTGTCACAGCTGAGTCGCCTTACCAGACCCTTCTTGCCTTCAAAGCTGGTCCAAACAAAGTAGTAACTACTAGCCTAAACGAGGTAATTGAGGCCCGCAGTAGTTGGACTCGATATTTGTAATGTAGAATTACAATCCAACTTCTTCAATGTGTGAAGATGCATATAAAATATTACCACTACATTAACTATAGTGTAATTGGTGAGCGAACTAAGCGATGAAATAAATACAAATCTTATATTAGAATATGATATTCAGAAGATTCTTTTTAGCATAGAATAAAAACATGTCATTTCCAAGATAGGCAATGAATGCCACATAAAAATAAAGATTACGAAAAAGTAAACAATGTATAACAACTATGTAAACTGAACTAACTGTATTGTTGCTGATACAGGTAGCTAATACATCTGTATACTATGGATGGTATCACCTCGTTTCCAAAAAGTAAGCAACATCTACAAAAATATACAAATTGGGTCTACGGTGGGGTTAAGTGTAGATGAAGTGTGTGGAATATATATCTATTAATTTTAACATTTCATAATTCATTTGGCGCTCGTTAGAATAATACTTTTAGATGTCCTGGACAACTCTTTCCAGACCCTCTTATGCCTTGACTTTGTAAAGCCTCAGCACGGGCCCGCTACCTCAGAAATTCTGTTTCGTCGGACGGAACCAGAATGATTCGTCCCTTAGATATCCCGTTGAATGTACAGCCGCATAAAGGCAATAACCCTCCATGCGTAGCATGCACACACAAGCATATCGCAAACAAAAATACGACTACACGCACAAACATCTACGTAAGCTTTTTCTCCTACTGAAAATAACTTAATTTCTAACTTTTTCTTTTACTACATCTCATTTCAGTTTTCTTACCACTAAGAGCCATTCAATTTTTCTGTCTTCTCCTACAACTATACCTACTACTCCTTTTCTAACTTTGTTGGTTGAGGTTATTGTTGAATAAATATCCCAAAATCCCTTTCACAATTACAGATATTGATATCAGCCTCCAAATCTAAGTTTCCTGCCCATCCCTTTTGAGGTACATCACGCAATAAATATCCCCCAAAATAGGTCGGTGACAATAGCCCTCTTTCATACATAACTGTCTATTCATTTTCATACAGACATCTCTTCTCCTACAACAACCGATCGCGTGGGAGTGGGTGATCTTTTTTAGGTAGTCCATAGTCCATGGTGCATTCCGACACAGGTGCCCAGAACAGTCGCCCCAGACATGGCTCCGTATCTCTGCGCAAAATAAATCAATCCATTTCATAGTATATTTTCGCATAGTTCAACCAAGAACTTCGAACGATAGCAACGCATCTGTAATCTTCGGAAGTATATCCTTTTCTCAAGGTAAAAACATACAAAAGTACTTGATATTCATTGTTATTCAGTGGTGTACTTTTAATACATACACATTTTCCAAAACACGTAATCGTCCTCTGTTTTTAGAGTCGTGCTTTCGAAGAAAAAAAGATAAACCACATAGACATAACTGAAGCAGTTTCTAGGTCACAGTTAATACACAAGACACTAATAACAATCATCTAAATTACTCAAGTCAACACACAATTGCACTGCCCGCCATTAATACTTTTTTCTTTTAGGCGCCACACGAAAGTTCGTGTTCATACCGTCTTTCCCGGATGTGCGTTCCTTGCTCTTCTCATTTTTTACGTGTCTGCTTCTCGTTTTTAGGTTTACCGGCAATTTCCTTCGATATGAAAACCAACTTCAAAGATGTTTTCGTGAGAGGCAACCCGCTCACGGATGGCGTCTCACTCACTGAAGGTGCCAACCGTTTAAGCGGTGCAATAGGCAGTGCTTCTGTGCGCTTCGCCCAGACTGGTCGGGATAATATCCTTCTCCATCTGATGGATCAGGAGAATCTCGACGCCTGCTTCGAGAGGAGGGTTGTGGAGAGACTGGAGAAACTGGGATTCTCTCCCCGCAAGGTTACTCCCGCTTACGAACGTGTGAGAGCGTCTTTGTACAGTATATAGGCAGGGTAGTCCTTGGCTCTCTTGGAGACAAGGACATCATACTGCGTAACCTAAATGAGAAGAATGAGGGTGCTGTTTTCGTCAACGCCTACCGGCCTCCGGCCTTGGACACTCATGTTTTCCTTTAGATCTAAATTGGACCTGGAGGAAGTTCTTCAGGGTCGGACGCAGGATCAGTTTTATTTACGCGCCCCCTCACAGGTTAGAGAATTAAAGAAGCTTAAGGTCAGGCAAAGCTTGATCTGTTTTTCCTTGAAATATTATTCCCGTTCCTGCCCTTTACCTAAGCTCTCTAGGTGTTCCAAGTGTGCGTCTGAAGGACACTGATACAGGGAGTGTACGGCTGGGAAGCTCAAGTATTTCCTCTGTGAAAGAACCCACAGTGCTATCTCCGAACCCTGCCCTGAAAGGTGAAAAGCAGCAGACAGTGCTCCCCGCCCACACCTTCTGTGGCGAAGTCCGTCACCATCACCCGCTCCCTGCTTGCGCAACTCTCTAGGCCCCTACTTCAGCCTCAACCCTTGACCTATTCCTCGTCCACCCCTCCCCCCCACCCCGACCAAATACAATCCCCCTCCCCACCTACCCCGAAACCCAGGACTCACTTCAGCCCTAACACCCTGAGGTGTAAAGAGGAGGACAGGCTCTCCTACCGCGGCCCCAGACTAAGAGCTTTGATGTGCCCCCAAGGAGCCATGGGCCAAGAGATCAGTGCCAAATCAATCTCGAAAGGATGAGTGAGCCTTCCCCCCGTCTATCTATACCGGCAACCCTGACCTGATCGCGTCTGTTATCAGCAATGTCCAGGAAAGGGAAGCAGCCGGTACTCTTCGGTGTCTATCTGGAGATTCAAGATGCGATCAGACAAGGAGTGGCCATGTGTTTGCTTTGAGCATTGTCTATTCGGCAATGCTCATGTCCAAAAGCAAACAGCAGATGCATAAAGTGCTCACTGCAGCACTCACACATTTTGGTTTATCCACCTTCCCCATCCCGCCGCACGTTCTTGACGCTGTTTCCTTTGGTCCAAACAACCATTCTTATCCCTACCTAGCCTCCACCCTCCCCAAAATCCTTCTCCCTACCACCACCGCCTCCTCTTCTTCCCCCTCCGCCTCCATCCCTTCCGCTTCAACCCTCTCCTCTGATTCCGACTCCTCCACCTCTGATTCCTCCTCCTTCGATTGCAATCCTCCCCCTCCCCCTTCCCCTCCCCCTCCCCCCTCCCCCCTCCCCCCCGCCCTCCCCCAAAGAATGTTGCATAAGACTCTCACCCAAGACCATCACGCCCCAAGTCCAGGGCTTCCAGGTTTGAAGCTTCCACTCGTGCCAATCGCTCATGTTCCCCAATCCTTAGTCCTCGCTCCTCCTCGTCAGAGACAGCCAAAACCTCCTGCGCAGTGTGGCCATACCACGAGCCAGCTCGATCGGTACGCCTAAGTTGAATCTAACTAAGCTCACTAAGGAGATGCTGCGGGATGTAATCCTTTTCATTTGTGGTATCGATGGTAAGGTCCGGTCCAACGGTAACGCACCCTCACACAGACTGCAAAGTGCATACCCTCCAACTCCCTAAGGCTAAACAAGTTTCCTTCCAAAAACTCCCTTCAACAAGTAAGACTCACGAAAGCCAACTATTTCTATGGATACACTGGATTTATGCGTGTTTTACCAGAACGTCCGAAGCTGTACCCACCAAAGGACCAGCACCTTGTTGGAGAATACCAGACACGGTTCTAATATCATTAGCTTGATTTCGATAGGTGATCTCGCCCCCGACTCTCTCCCCAAGATCCCAGGTTTCAGTACATGGAGTCAGCGTCTTACTTTGCACTCGGGCGTAACATAGTCTGTAGAAGCCGTAAAGACAAGTCGGCATGACAACCCGAGTTTCAATGTACCTCAAATATAGAAGGGCAACAGGCTGTGACAGTATAATGATTATTTATCATGATTAAGTATCATGATTAAGTATCATGATTAAGTCTCATGATTATGTATCATGATTAAATATCACGATTCTTTGAGGTACAGAGGAACGAGGACGTCAGGCTACATGAGTGAGATGATGGCAAGGACTTCAAGAAACGCTGATTTCACAAGGGAAAAGAAGCCACATGGCAGGATGGTAACCGGCTCAGGAAGGATTCCGAAATGCACGTAAGAGAATTCCAAATTTAGTTATGTGACACAGTGAGCATTTAGTGACAGGACTTGAAACTTGTATTTGAGCAAAGCGTAGTTATCCCAGTTCTAGTTAGTACTGAGTTGTGCAAGCAGTGTTGAATATGAAATGATCAAATTTAATTCTGTAATAATTATAAAGTGACGAATTATCAACAAAGGTTTGTACTCTTAATGTTGTGCAGTGAGACAATTAATCATCAATATGAATCATGGGTTCGGTACATGTGGTTGAAACAAAATAGTGCTTTAACTGAGTAATAGGACTTGAAACTTGTATTTGAACAAAGCGTAGTTATTCCAGTTTCTATTCTAGCCTGTGTAAATTAGTAATGAATATTTATGTTAATAAGCAAGATGGAGAAAACTACTGTTCCTCAGTTAAAGCACTATTTAAAATCTAAAGGTCAATTGATTTCTGGCAATAAGCCAGAACTTATAAGTAGGATACAAAAGTTTATCATAAACGAGGAGTTGGAATTAAAAGAGGTGATTTAGGAGATATTAGTTTCTGACGAGGCTGAAGTTGAGGAAACAATGGACGAGAATATAAGATCAGTAGACAGTATTTCCCAAACGGCAGAGTGAGGTTGAAAGTCAAATAGAGGGTGAGCTTAGAGACTAAAATATGAAAGCTGAAGTTGAAACAGGAGTTGGAAAAGGAACTACATAGATTAAAACAAGAGCAAGATAGACTAGACTTAGAAACAGCATTAGAATCAGCTGTGGCAGAATTAAGGTTTTTAAGTCAATTGGAAAGTATTGTAAATGTTAATTTAGTAGATAATTAATCCTCGTGATTGCTAGAGTGCAAATTGTGATAAAGGTGACCAACAGATGAGTAGAGACATGATTACGACTTTGGTTACCAAAAGCACGATGCCTATTCATATAATTACTAAATTTAGTGGAGATTACGATAGATATTTTGAATTTATCAGGGATTTCGACAAGTTAACTGATAGCAAACTTGTGTCAGATAATGAGAAGTTATAGTATCTTAAGCAGTATACCGAAGGTAAACCACACAAAATAGTTAGAGCGTGTATGCATTTATATCCAAGAGAGGGTCATCGGAAAGCCAGAAGCGCATTAGAGAAAAGATATGGTAATAAAGAACGAATAGCCTCGGCACATATAGATGAGGTTCTTGCTTGGCCTAAAATGAAGGGTGAGAATGTTGAGATATTGGATGAATTCACCGTTGAATTAGATACATGCATAAGTACTATGTCCGGCATACAATGTGGACTTTTGGAATTACAGAATCCTAGGACTTTACGTCAGTTAGTAGGGAAATTGTCCAGGTATTTACAGGACAGATGAAGGAGAATAGCTGACGAAATAACTGAGAAGGAGAAGCTAGTGAATATTAAAGATCTTGTCAAATTTCTGAAGAAAGAAATAAAAATACTTAATAAACTAACATTCGGGAGACGTGTAATGGAAGGATTTAAAGACAGGAGAGCAGGAGACTAGCACATGGAATCCTAATAGAAATTTGAATCACGAAAAACGTACTAACTTGAATAATAGTAAAGTTCATGTCAGTGTTATGCAGAGAACCAGACTTTCCTGTTGGCTATGTCAGGATAGACATGTTATCGATTTATGTTCCTAATTAAGAGGGTTAACTTATGAAGAGAGATTAGACAAAATTTACAATATAAGACTATGTTTCAATTGTTTAAGGAAGGGGCATAAATCGTCACAGTGTAGAGTAGTTCGAATATGTGAACAATGTGGTGGTTCACATCTTACAATTATGCATAACTCAAGAGAGAATTCTAGAAATAAAGGAGTTGAAGACGCAACAGGTAATGCAGTGGTACCTAATCAGGTTGATGATTTTTGAGTTCAAGTACTTGTTAGTCAATTGAAGGATTCAGTGGGAAACACCACTGCCATCCCTGTTGAATGGAAAAATTGTTAACACTAGATGTTATTTTGAGAATGGTAGTTCTGTTACATTTTGTGCTATGAATTTATTGAAGAAACTTGGAGTGACAGACATGAACTATCAGCCAACTACATTGCAAGTTAGTACATTGATAGGAACAAAAGGAATGTCTTGTCTTAATGTTGAAGGGATGTCTGTAGCTGATGTTGAAGGAAATAACCAGATTAGCCTACCACCTGTATTTGTAGTGAAGAAATTTCCTCTTAGAGTCACGGTATTAGAAAGAGTGACATAGAAAAATGTGGTGAGCATCTGAGGAAATTATAATTTAATCATATTGAAGGAGGGGTAGAGATTATGGCAGGAAGTAATGTACCAGAAGGTTTTGAACCTTGGGAAGTAGTGTGTGCAGAGAAAGTAGGAAATCCGTATGTTGTGAGAACATGTTTAGGATGTGTCATTTGTGGAAGATTAACGGACACTGCTAAAGAAGTCGCTGTGAATAGAACAAAGATAGCTGGTAATTATTTAGATTAGAGACTAATTAAGTCCTACAACAGAGAATTCGTGAATTCATCATTGAATTCAGAAGAACATAGTCAAGATAGAAAGTGGTTATAATTGGTTGAGTTTGGGTGTAAGCAGATGACTAATGGACAGTATGAGATTCCTTTACCAATGAAAGAGAAACCGATAATAGTTCCTGATAGTGAACCTATGGCATTTGAAAGACTTCAGCGGTTAAAGCGTAAATTCAAGTATGACGAATATTATAGGCAGTATAATCAGTTTATGATTTACCTACTAGATAAATGGTATGCCAAAGAGGTTCCGAAGTGTGATGTGAATAGGGTACGTGTAGTATTTGATTGTGCAGCCCGCGTAAATGACTTGTCCTTGAATGATCTGTTACGACAGGGACCACACACAAGTAATCCTCTGTTAGGTGTCCTTTTGAGATTTAGACTAGGACTACATGCATACATTGCAGATATAGAGACTATGTATCATCAGGACAAAGTGCCTGAAGGTGATAGGGATTACTTGCGTTTCGTGTGGTGGAGGGATGGTCAAATAGGAGGTGATATAGTTAATTAAGAATGACTTTTCATCCATTTGGCGCTTGCTGCCCTCCGAGCATAGCAAATTACGCTCTAAAGCGAGCTGTACAAGACTACGGTGGTCAGATTCATACATCAATGAATGAGATAGTTCTCAAAAATTTCTATGTAGATGATCTTTTGGTGTCACCAGATCACATCAATGACTTGATTGACACTAGTGCTAATGTGATAGATTTTTGTAGGAAAGATGGGTTTAACCTGACAAAGTTTAGCAGTAACTCTCTTCGATTTGTGAATAGCTTACCGAAGGAAAAATATGGTGAGTGTGTAAAACAGTTCATCAAGAATAAAGAGGTAGAAAGAAAGACATTAGGAACTGTTAGTTCTCATTGGCAAAGTGTACGACCCATTAGATATGTTAGCACCAGTTGTTTTAGAAGAGAGAGGATTGCTACAGAACTTATTTAGAAACGGTATTGGATGAGATTGTACTCTTACTGAAAGGGAGAAAGGACACATATATGTATTGATGTCAAGGTTGAATAAATTAAAAACGTTTAATATTGATCGTTGTACGAAGAAAGGTACAACATCAGCAGTGAAGTTAATTCAGTGTCACATATTTTGTGACTAGTGAATTAGCATATGGTTCAGTGGCATATCTAAAACGTTGATGGTAAGACCAGTGCAGCTTCATTTTGGGAAAGGCCAAGGTGGCTCCTTTGAAACCAATTACTATTCCAAGACTCTAATGGGTTACACCCACCCCTACTATCAAATTCAAGAGTGTGATTATGAGAGAATTATCTTTACAGGTAAGCCAAATTTATGTTTGGTCTGATTTGACTAGTGTTGAAATACCTATGCAATGAACACATAAGATTCAAAACCTTTGTGGCTAATCGAGTATCTCAGATTAGAGAGATCTCTGAGGATGTCTGTTGGATGTATGTAGTAAGTAAAGATAACCCACCAGATGATGCTACGAGAGGGAGACAAACGAGTAGGTGGTCTGAAGGACCTATTTTCTTGTCTCAAAATGAAGAGATGTGGCCAGACTAGCCGGAGATAAGCAAAGCTGATTCGTCTAATCTTGAAATTAAAAGGGTTTTCAGAGTTGAGGTAGAAATGAAGCAAATTGATGCAGCTAATCCAATAATGTTACAACTGGTAAATAATTCTTCTTCATTGTTTGAATTAATTAGAGCTTGTATTTATCTTACACTATTTGTCAGATATTTGCAAAATCAAGGAGTGTCAATTGCTGAACTTAATGTTCGATTAATGGATGTTGCTGATGAGAGAGTAATTAGATTTGTGCAAAACTGTTGTTTTGTAAAGGAGATTATCTGTTTATCTAAAAATGAAATGATTAATCATTTCAATTCTATAAGGAAACTTAAACCTATGTTGCTAAATGGTATACTTAGGGTAGGAGGTAGACTAGTGAACTTAGATTTGCCCTTAGATGTGAAACATCCTATTATTTTTCCCCATGAAGATAATGTGACTCGTTTAGTAATCCAACATTATCACATTAAGGTGGGACACATGGGAAGGCAAGGTGTGTTAAACCAATTGAGGCAGAAATACTGGGTAATTAAGGGCAATTCAGCTGTAAGGAAAGTATTGTACATATGTGTTACTTGTAGACATTTCAAAAGTCCAACAATCACCCAAGAGATGGCATCTTTGTCTGTAGAGAGAGCAAATGTAAGTGTTTGTGTGTGTGTGTGTGTGTGTGTGTGTGTGTGTGTGTGTGTGTGTGTGTGTGTGTGTGTGTGTGTGTGTGTGCGTGTGTGTGTGTGTGTGTGTGTGTGTGTGTGTGTGTGTGTGTGTGTGTGTGTGTGTGTGTGTGTGTGTGTGTGTGTGTGTGTGTGTGTGTGTGTGTGTGTGTGTGTGACTGGAGTCGATTGCTCTGGGTAATTTTTTGTGATAAGAGCACGATCTGAAATCAAAAGGTGTGGATTATTACTTACATGCCTCTCCATTAGAGCTATACATCTTGAAGTTTTACATGATTTAACGCCTGAGAGCGTGATAAATGCGTTTATCAAGTTTGTATCCAAACGGGGTACATTTAGCAAATTGATTAGTGATCACGGCATAAACTTCATAGGTGGATTAAAGGTATTGAAGGAGCATCTTGTGCGCTAAAATGGTATCGAATTAGCAAAAAGAGGTGTGGACTGGGTATTCACTCCCCCTGGAGGCTCCCACTATGGTGTTATCTTTGAGAGAATGATAGATGCAGTCCGGAGTGTTTTGGAAGTTGTAATAGCCACACAGACTTTATCTGATGATAGTTTGAGTACTTTTTTTTTTGCGAAGTTGAGAATGTGAAATACAGTTGTCCTCTCACTGTAATATCGAGAGATGTATACAATTTGTACCCAATCACCCCAAATTCTTTACTTAGTTTAGACACTTTTGTAATTACACTTGATAGTCAAGAGATGTTCTGAGAGAGCAAAAAGAAGTGGAAACAAGTGCAATACCTAGCAATAGAGATAGCAACTAGAGCACTTGCCTTGCCTAAGGGAACGCCAGAAGTGGCTTAAGATAAATAGAGATATCAAAAAAGGAGATGTTGTATTAATGGTAGTGAACAATACACCAAATAGTCATTGGCTATTAGCCAAGGTTGCAAGGGTGATTGAGAGTAAAGATTGCCTAGTTAGACAGGTGGAAGTGGCACGTGGTAAAAGACTCTATAAGCGACCTATTACTAAAACTGTATTGCTGTTAGAAGGTGATTCTGGATAGACTTTGGTGGTTTCCCTTAGTTGTTTCGTGATCCTACAGGATCACAAGGGGAGGATATGAATGTCAATTGCATGATGCAAGCTAACTAACTCACGGTGTATTATGTCTTGATTTAAAGTACGTAATTCATGATGTATGAAATGTGATATTGGAAGTGTTACAAATCTGGATTTGAGTCATATTGTATTGATTCATTATGTATAATATAATTGTGCTGTGAAATTATGTTGTAATATGATGGTATTGTAACGAAGGAATGTAAACTACAGATTCTACGATGCACTTGTTTTATTGTTCCGCGATAGAAAGTAGTGCAAGTGTATGTCATGGAAAGGTATTACTGTACAATGACAATATGTTGTATTAGAACCAACAAAGTGTTGTTGGGTATTGTGACACTGTGAACCAAGGAGGACATGCACATTTGTACAGCCATCTTTAAAAGCTCTCACCCATTTTCGCACCACCCCATCATTCATAATGTTTTCTGCATACACTTCACTGATCTGACGATGAATTTTAGCCGCTTTCACGCCTTTAGCAGTAAGAAAGTGAATCACAGCGCGTATTTCACAGTCGGCGGCATTCTCAATCGGAGGAGGCATTTAAAACTCTCACAAATAAATTTAAATGTGGTCAGATGATTCCATAATGGCGGCTGTGGCTAACCAAGAGATAGCGGTACACAACGCGCATGCGCCAAGCGCCGACCGCAGCGCCACAACAGTGGGATTTCAAAACTTAAAAACACAACTAGCGATGTATGCTGCTTCAGTTATTTTTCTTCTTTTCTTAGGAAGTCCAATTTGCAGCACCTCTATTCTGTCCCAGTCTGGTAAGTGGCCACGAGTATCTACATGAACCACTAGCGAGTTCGATACTCGGTGTGCCTTGACGTCATTTCTGTGCTCAACTGTCCGCTTTGTAATACCTCTGCTGGTTTCCCCGTAGTAGCTCATAGGACAGTTTCCACACGGTATCTTGTAGACGATACTATTTTCTTCCCCTATGGCCACGACTTTGTTCTGGTTCGTAATAATATCTCCTATTTTTGTTCCCGTGCTGATCGCAATCTTGACACCGACTATAGTGAGCAACTGTCCCAACTCGCCTGAGTGGCTCGAGTTTGGCACGGACAATTACCCCCTGCCATCATTTTCAGTCACGTCTCCTCTGTTCCATATGCTTCTTTCTGCTATCTAGAGAAAATGCCTTAAAGATGTTGATGGCTTAGAATTAAAGTGCATTGTGATTGATAAAAAAAAATATCGCTATTTACTGGGACCCATTCAATGTTGTAAAAATAATTTCCCGTGTTCGTATACTTGCCAATTGTACTATCATAGTGGAGATGGGTTGATCACAAAGGTTCGTGTATGTGTATGTGTATGTAACTCGAGCTACGGAAAAGTTGCGCTCAACTTATATCTCTCTTGATGGAGCAATGGTTTAAGTCACTACAGCACTTCTTACGCGCTAACCAGGTCCGAGTCATTGGTCGTACCACGTTTCAATTGGTGCATGTTGCCTCCATCGGGACACCCGATGTTGATGGCTTAGAATTAAAGTGCATTTATGGTTGATAAAAATGTATTGCTATTCACTACTACCCATTCAGTGTTGTACAAATACTTTCCCGCGTTCGTGTACTTACCAACTGTACTATCATAGTGTAGATGGGGTGAACGCAAAGTTTCGTGTATGTGCATGTAACTCGAGCGTACAAATATATAAGAAATGTTGCGCTCAATTTATATCTCACTTGATGGAGCAATGGTTTAAGTCATTACAGCACTTGTTACGCGCTAACCAGTTTTGAGTCCTTGGTCGTACCACGTTTCAATTTCTGCATGCTGTCTCCATTGGGACACCCGATGTTGATGGCTTAGAATTGAAGTGTGTTGTGGTTGATAAAAATGTATCGATATTCACTGGGACCCATTCAGTGTTGCACACACACACACACACACACACACACACACACACACACACACACACACACACACACACACACACACACACACACACATACACACACACACACACACACACACACACACACACACACACACACACACACACACACGCACACACACACACACACACACACACACACACACATATATATATATATATATATATATATATATATACATATATATATATATATATATATATATATATATATATATATATATATATATATTTTTTGGACAAATTATTTGGATGATGGAGAACATATATACAGGGGAAGGCTCGGAACCCTATACACTCTAACGTTTCGTTCGCGTAGAACTTCTTCAGAGAGTGTATGTAGAACTGCAATTGGAGTTTATGTACTAAATCTAATTATCTTTTCGGACACTTGGGAAAGGTCGTTTTTCTGGCGTGTTTTAGAATTAAAATACTAGTTTCTTTAGCTAAATTGATAAACCCTCCTCGATGATTCGATGAATTATTAGTAGAAATATATGCTGATTCAACAATTCTTCTAGTGAATTTATCAAAGCCTTTATGTAGCACTTCAGCTTCTCTCCAGTTTGGTAAATGATCGAATTTTTCCGCATGAACTACTAAAGAATTAGATGTCCTATGTGCTTTTATGTCGTTTTTATGTTCATAAATTCTTTTTTTCTAATCCTCTTGACGATTCGCCATAATAAGCCATTGAGCAACTATTGCACGGGATTTTGTATACGACGCTGTTTTCGGAATTGGTTCTCTTTTCAGAAGTCTTTATTAAATCACCTATCCTCTTGTTAGTTATTTTAGCTATGTTTATACCCGATTTTGTTAAATATTTGTCTATTATTGGTGACGTTTCTGAGCCAGGTACTGATATAAAATTTGTATTATTTTTATTTTTATCATTTCTCTCTTTCTTTCCGCGATTGTAAATATTTATTGCTTTTCTTTTTGTTCTTTTCAACATTCCCTCTGGATATCCAAGTTTGTCAAAGGTTTTCATAATGTAATCAAATTCGCCTTCTAGGTATTCATTACTACAGATTCGTAGTGCCCTGAGAAAAAATTCTATTACTATACCACTCTTTGTCCTATCATCATGTGCGGAGAAGTAATGTACTAAATCCTCTTTGTTTGTTCCCTTTCTGTATACTGAGAAAGTTACAGTTTTTCCCACTCGTCGTATTAACGTATCTAGGAAGGGCAATTGTCCGTTTTGTTCCTCTTCTACGGTGAACTGAATATCGCTGTTGACCGCGTTAAGCATTCTCACTTTATTATTTACATTGGTGTTTTCGGGGATGATTGCGAGGACGTCGTCTACATATCTAAACCAGTGTGATCCCCTACCATTGATTCTGATAAAGTTTTCTAATTCTAATAACTCCATCACTGCACTTAAAGGACTACCCATAGCAAGACCTCTATGTTGTTCATATTCGTCACCATTAAAAGTAAACGCACCGAAATTTACGCATAAATCTATCAATTATATATAATCTTGTATTCTTATGGGTAGGTTAGTATCGTTCATATATTTTATTACTCTCTTTACTGCTTCTAACTCACTGTTAGTGGAAATATTTGTATATAACGCCTTGACATCATAGCTTACTAACTTTTTCCCCGTGAAATCTAAATCTTTTAGTCTTGTCAAAAGATCATTAGAATTTTTCAAATGTGTATTGCTGATCGATCCCATTGCCTGTGATAGCGGTTTGGCTAGACATTTCGCTAGTCTGTGGGGTGCACTGCCAACCCCTGAAGTTATGGGTCGCATTGGAACGTTGGGTTTGTGAATTTTTGGAATACCGCGCATTCTGGGAGGATTGGGGTATTCCTCCAGAAGTCCCATTAATTTCTTTCCTTTTTCAGTTTTATTAAGAATTTTTCTGGCATGTTTTTTGAATTGATCTGCTTCATTCGTTACGAAACCTATATGTTTTTTTGCGATAAGTATTGTCGTCATCTAAGAGCTCTAACATTTTACTGATATAGTCCTCTTTTGATAAGATCACGATACCACCTCCTTTATCTGCATTGGTGATTACTATGTCTTTGTCTAAGCCTAGATTTATTAAAGCTTTCTTGAATCTTCTGGGGATGACGCATTCGTTTTTAATGGCTAACGCTTGGTAACATGTAACAATCCCCTGTTTGAATCCTTTTTCAATATCGCTGTCACTCCATCTATAGTTTCTCTTAATAAAATCTGTGAATCCCCAGAAAAACGCCAGAAAAACGACCTTTCCCAAGTGTCCGAAAAGATAATTAGATTTAGTACATAAACTCCAATTGCAGTTCTACATACACTCTCTGAAGAAGTTCTACGGCGAACGAAACGTTAGAGTGTATAGGGTTCCGAGCCTTCCCCTGTATATATGTTCTCCATCATCCAAATAATTTGTCCAAAAAACTTATCAATATGTCAAATGATGGAGAGCAACAGGAGGTTATTTGGCAGGAATACCACAGAAGACGCAAGTTGGATAGATGTGTACTACAACGTAAATTTCTACAGGATTGCTTGGAAGAAAAGGTCCTTCCTAAATCGGCTCCGAAACAACTGGTTAGTGAGAACAACCCATTCGGTAAGTGTGCTAAAGTTTATTTAGAAGAAGCTTGTAAAGATTTGGACAACAAAATAGAAACATTACGTGATAAAGTGAAAATACCAATATGGAAACAGGTCCATAAGAACGGAAAACCGACACCGGATATTTGGTCACCGGACATTTGCCCATCAGACATATGCCCACCGACTCATAAATGTACTTGTAGATTTGGAGTGCAATTACCATCACACCTAACTTATAAATTAGAAAAAGAAAAGACATCACAAAATGAAAGACTAGAGCGAAAATTAAACAGTCTATGTGACAACAGCGATTGGAATAAAATTGGAAGGTGTGAAATAATAACAAATCTTTCAAATAGGAGATTATCGAATACTGAAATTCAAGCTCTATCGCTAGGACTTAAATTCGACACTGGTATTAACACAAGGGGATTCACAGATTTTATTAAGAGAAACTATAGATGGAGTGACAGCGATATTGAAAAAGGATTCAAACAGGGGATTGTTACATGTTACCAAGCGTTAGCCATTAAAAACGAATGCGTCATCCCCAGAAGATTCAAGAAAGCTTTAATAAATCTAGGCTTAGACAAAGACATAGTAATCACCAATGCAGATAAAGGAGGTGGTATCGTGATCTTATCAAAAGAGGACTATATCAGTAAAATGTTAGAGCTCTTAGATGACGACAATACTTATCGCAAAAAACATATAGGTTTCGTAACGAATGAAGCAGATCAATTCAAAAAACATGCCAGAAAAATTCTTAATAAAACTGAAAAAGGAAAGAAATTAATGGGACTTCTGGAGGAATACCCCAAACCTCCCAGAATGCGCGGTATTCCAAAAATTCACAAACCCAACGTTCCAATGCGACCCATAACTTCAGGGGTTGGCAGTGCACCCCACAGACTAGCGAAATGTCTAGCCAAACCGCTATCACAGGCAATGGGATCGATCAGCAATACACATTTGAAAAATTCTAATGATCTTTTGACAAGACTAAAAGATTTAGATTTCACGGGGAAAAAGTTAGTAAGCTATGATGTCAAGGCGTTATATACAAATATTTCCACTAACGGTGCGTTAGAAGCAGTAAAGAGAGTAATAAAAGATATGAACGATACTGACCTACCCATAAGAAAACAAGATTATATAGAATTGATAGATTTATGCGTAAATTTCGGTGCGTTTACTTTTAATGGTGACGAATATGAACAACATAGAGGTCTCGCTATGGGTAGTCCTTTAAGTGCAGTGATGGCCTGTCTATATATGGAGTTATTAGAAAAAGAAAACTTCATCAGAATTAATGGTAGGGGATCACACTGGTTTAGATATGTAGACGACGTCCTCGCAATCATCCCCGAAAACACCAATGTAAATAATAAAGTGAGAATGCTTAACGCGGTCAACAGCGATATTCAGTTCACCGTAGAAGAGGAACAAAACGGACAATTGCCCTTCCTAGATACGTTAATACGACGAGTGGGAAAAACTGTAACTTTCTCAGTATACAGAAAGGAAACAAACAAAGAGGATTTAGTACATTACTTCTCCGCACATGATGATAGGATTTTTTCTCAGGGCACTACGAATCTGTAGTAATGAATACCTAGAAGGCGAATTTGATTACATTATGAAAACCTTTGACAAACTTGGATATCCAGAGGGAATGTTGAAAAGAACAAAAAGAAAAGCAATAAATATTTACAATCGCGGAAAGAAAGAGAGAAATGATAAAAATAAAAATAATACAAATTTTATATCAGTACCTGGCTCAGAAACGTCACCAATAATAGACAAATATTTAACAAAATCGGGTATAAACATAGCTAAAATAACTAACAAGAGGATAGGTGATTTAATAAAGACTTCTGAAAAGAGAACCAATTCCGAAAACAGCGTCGTATACAAAATCCCGTGCAATAGTTGCTCAATGGCTTATTATGGCGAATCGTCAAGAGGATTAGAAAAAAGAATTTATGAACATAAAAACGACATAAAAGCACATAGGACATCTAATTCTTTAGTAGTTCATGCGGAAAAATTCGATCATTTACCAAACTGGAGAGAAGCTGAAGTGCTACATAAAGGCTTTGATAAATTCACTAGAAGAATTGTTGAATCAGCATATATTTCTACTAATAATTCATCGAATCATCGAGGAGGGTTTATCAATTTAGCTAAAGAAACTAGTATTTTAATTCTAAAACACGCCAGAAAAACGACCTTTCCCAAGTGTCCGAAAAGATAATTAGATTTAGTACATAAACTCCAATTGCAGTTCTACATACACTCTCTGAAGAAGTTCTACGCGAACGAAACGTTAGAGTGTATAGGGTTCCGAGCCTTCCCCTGTATATATGTTCTCCATCATCCAAATAATATATATATATATATACATACATACATATACCAAGGCTTTTTTCCCCCTTACAAGGGGGGTAGCCAAAAAGAAAAAGGCATAAAATCATTCCCACCCATTCCATCCCTGAATACACTCCACACCCCTCCACCCTCCCTCTTATCTTAGCACCTCCTGAATGACGGGTCATCCCTGCACCTTGTCCACTGCCCTGGGTCAGAAGCAGTGTCGCAAGACACAGCACATCCACAGCAAGGCCGCTTCATTAAATCGGCGACCCCCCCTCTCCGTCCCCCCATTGCATAAAATGAGAGGACGGGGAGAAATCCCTTCGGGCTGCGTCAAATTTTGCTCACACATAGTACCTCACCCCCCATCCACCCGCCCATTCCACCTCATGCTATCACAACATCATCCATATACAACCATTCTCCATTCACCCCTGTCTTCTGTCCTCTCCCGTCCTTCCTCAACAGACATTCCCCTCTTCCCAAAGCCCCCTTCACCCCATCCATCCACCTCATCCTAGGATGCCCCCTCATGTTCACTCCCTCCACATCTGCCTTCCACACCTCTTTTACTAGTCTTTCTTCACTCATTCTTTCCATGTGTCCAAACCATCCTAATATTCTTTCATCAACCCTATCTCCCAGTTCCCTTTCCACCCCCGTTCTCCTCCTCACCTTCTCATATCTCACTCTAACTAGTCTAGTAACCCCCATGATACTTCTCATACACCTCATCTCAAGCACATTCAAACTCCTTCTCTCTTCCTCTCTTGTGTTCCATGTTTCTGCCCCATACAGTGCTATTGGCACAATCACTCCTTCATACAATCTCCTCTTAGCATCCATTCCTAAATGTCTATTCCTCATTACACTCTTTAATCCACCAAGGCATTTACTCGCTTCTCTCAATCTACATTCTACCTCCACTTTCACTCCACGTTTCCCTGCCACATTTGCACCCAAATATCTAAAACTATCAACTTACTACAGTCGCTCTCCCATAATTCTCACTTACAGTCTACTGCCACACATCATTTTGTCTATGATAGAGGAAAACTCTGTTCATAGAGAAATGATGACACTTTTATACTACGACTGTCCCTCCGTTATGCTTTCCTCCAACCCCTTGTTGCTGTCCTGTACTATTTTTCTGAGTATTCCTTTTCTGTGATGGGGGAATTCCCTGTGGTGGGGGAAAAGAATATTGCCACCAAGTATTCCTACTTGGATCGTAAGAGGCGAGAAGAAAGGGACGGGGATTGGGACTAGGCATCCTTCTCCTTGTAGCCCCACAGGGGAAATTCCTAAAAAAGGAAAAGAAGGCATATATAGATATATATAAATATATATACATATATATGTATATATATATATATACATATATATATGTATATATATATACATACATATATGTACATATATACATACATACATATATATATATATATATATATATATATATATATGCACAAATTTCAAAAGTTACACGTGAATCACAAATATGCAGATTCCATCTGGAAGAGGAAAAACATACGGAGTCCGAACGCTTTCGTGATGTACATGTACTCACATTATCAAGGAATACAGAATAGGGAGTATAAACTAGTTAAGATATAAAGTATAAATAGGACAATTGAAACATTTACCTCTGTTTCCGAAGCGTGAATGCTCCGGTCGGGTTCCTCGGCGAGGTCGTGGAAACGGAGAAATTTTGTCAGATTAACTTTTGAAATATGTACTATTTATATTATTGACAAAATATGGATCTAACTTATATAATCCTAAACTATTTGTAATAAGTTGGTCATAATTGTATTGGGTGGTTCCTGACTCCATGATATTTCTTTCTGTTATAATTTTACATTGCATAACTTTTGAAGCATTTTTTTTTAAGTGAATATGATGGTCGAAGTCACGAACATGTTTAAAAAGGGCACTGGGTTCCTGGCCTTTTTTAATACTGATTTTATGCTGTTTAATAACCTCTAATTCTTTTCCTGTTTGACCAACATAACATTGATCACATTTGCTACAAGGTACATTGTATACACAGCCTATTGAGTTGTCAGGGAAATTTTTTACGAGAAGAATTTTTAGGGTTGAATTATTTTCGAAGGCTACATTTACATTGAAACTCTTAAGTATAGTGGGAATCTCTATAAGATTTACACTAAAAGGAAATGCATGTAATTTTTTCAAACTTTTGTTTTAGTTCACCTTTATAGAAAGTCCTTTTAGCTTTTTTCTTTTTATTAATATTTGTCCAAAAAGAATTTGGGATATCTTAACTGTGTTCCGATGTCATAAATTTGGCACATTTCATCATCCACACATTCTGGGCTGCAAATGCACAAGTCACGAGGGAACGTGGAAGAAAATTCTAACTGTTTAACTCTATCATGATGAGCAGAATAGTAATGGATATACGCGTTGACATTGGTTGTTTTTCGGTGAATACTATATTTAAACTTCCTATTGCACCCGTGAATGTTACAGTCTAGGAAAGAAATGCATGGATCATTATAAATTTCTACAGTCAACTTTATAGAAGAAACCAATTTAGCCACAAAGGAATCAATATTTTCATTGTTTGGCCAAATGTAGAGAATGTCGTCGACATACCGAAACCATTTGGTCTTTTTGGGAAGTATACCAAGATAGGAGGGAGAGAGGGGTGGGGGAGGGGAGTGGAATATATGGGAAATAGAATGGGTGGGAGTGATTTCTATGCCTTTTTCTTTTTGGCTATCCCACGTGTAAGGAGGAACAAGCCTTTGGTATATGTATGTATGTATGTTTGTTAAAAGCTTTGCCTCAAAAAATTCCATGTAGATGTTACTTAGAACGGCTGATAGGGATTTCCCATCACCATGCTAAATTCCTGTTTATAACATTTTCAGTTAAACTCAAATTTATTGTCTTTGATACATATTTCAATAAGATTAATAATGATTCTATTATCATGTGAAAGATTGTGGTGCGGTAGTTCTTCCGTTAGAAATTCGAGCAGGGCATTAACTGGAACTCTGGTTCAAAACTGATAATTTCAAAATAATAATCTATCTGAAGTCCATTCAATTTATCAATAAGATCTTATTAGATTTATCAATATTGATCTACAATTGAATTTATATATATATATATATATATATATATATATATATATATATATATATATGTATATACAAGCACCCGGACCTGGCTTCGCCAGGTGTGCTTGGCCTACGGCGTAGCTCGCTTGCTCCATGCCCTGCCCTACGGGCAGTTTTAATGTACCAAAATGGGAAAATAAAAGAGTAACAATAAATTCCATAATTTTATTTAGACCTACTACGATTTTGTACATGAAAAATACATTAAACACATAAGTGAAAATTCAAATCTTCCTTCTCTTTCTAACGATGTCCCTCAGTGAAAGGTCTTTAGAATAATCCACTGTGTAAATTTCTTCGGGCATAATCATGGCTACGGCTTCTTCTTCTGTCTTACTGAAAATTGATCTTGGAATGCACACGATGGATTGATCAGGTTCTTCTTCCCCTATTTGCGAAGGAGTCTTCAAAATCTCCCGAAGGAGTCTTCAGTCTCCAAAAGGAGTCGTCAAAGTCTACTGACGTTGTCGTCAAATTCTCCCCTCGTCTTTCTCGTTAGGTCAATCATAAAGGCAATAAAATTTCGGAAGGTGGTCATAAAAACGCCAGGAAATTTTCAAAACTTAAAAACCTAATTTTTTTATGTATATAGATTCTCTTGGCAATATTTCGTAAAGATTCTCTTAGCAATATTTCGTAAAGATTCTCTTGGTAATATTTCGTAAAGATTCTCTTGTTAACATTTGGTAAAGATTCTCTTGGCAATATTTCGTAAAATATTTTCTCATTAATATTTCGTAAAGATTCTTTTTTCAGAATTCCGTAAAGATTCTCTTTTTCTTGTTAGCACCACTTTCTTTTTTCATGGTAATATTATCAA
>NC_134791.1:58912782-58917782 GCF_046742065.1 Oratosquilla oratoria
ACATGTAAATTCTGACACTTGGGCAGAGATTCACCAAATAGTTATACCTTAATCAATTAGATCTCAAATCATTGAAATAGCTCATGATAGTTCAAATGGTCATGAAGGAGTTTGTAAGACCTATAACAAAATCCAAGAACATTTATTTTGGCCCAATCTAAAAAAACACATTAAAGAATGTGTTCAAACCTGCCATATTTGTCAGATCGCTGGCAAACCAAATAAAAAAACACGTAAAGCCCCTCTATCTTCCATCCCCTTACCAGGTAATCCTTTTGAACAGATTATTATAGACATAGTGGGACCATTACCAAAAGCAAAAAAGGGAAATTAGTACATTCTAACTGTAATGTGTCTACTTACGAGATTCCCTGAAGTTTTTCCTATCACAATACAGGATGCAAAGATAATCGCTAACACTCTTAATATATTTTTTTTTCACTCGAGTAGGTTTGGCTAAAGAAATTCAACCTGACATAGAGACAAACTTTACAAGTGAATTCTTTACCAATGTATTAAAAGAACTGGTGATAAAACAAAATATCTCAACTAATTATCACATTATCAACCTGACTCACAAGGATCCCTAGAATGGTTTCATCAAACTCTCAGAATATTGCTACGTAAATTCTCTAACAACAGATAATCTGATTGGGATGCTATTTGCCACTAGAGAAATCACTCAGGAGTCATTAGGATATTCCCCCTTTTATCTCTTATATGGTCGACAAGTGAGAGGACCGTTTAACGTTTTAAAAAGTCCATGGTACAATGAGAGTCCTAACTACCCCAAGCAGACAGTAAATCAACATTTAGATCGATTGAAACTGCGAATGAAGGTTGTTCGAGCCGTTGCTTTAGAGAGCCTTAGGGTATCTCAATAAAAAATGAAGAAGCATTTTGATATTAAACTATAATGAGAGGTTTTAAGCCTGGCGATGAAGTCTTACTTTATTTGCCCATTCTCAAATAAATTTCAAGGTCCATATACTGTGTAACAGAGATTAAATAAATCACATTATGTTGTACTTACACCAGACAGGCGTAAAGGCTCAAAATTAGTACACGTAAAGTTTATTAAACTATACCACCGAAGGAACCCAACTGATGAACAACGTACGCCTGTATTCTTATTTCACATGTTACTCATCTTGATCCAATCCTTAATATGTCATCCACAAGCCACTACCCCTAACCCCATCTTACTTAAAAATTACCCACTCATACTCACTCCGCTGGATCTTGAACCTCATGTAGATTCTGGTCCGCCAACAGTAAATCTCTCCATGTCCTTCGGTCCTGTGCTGCTTCCATCCAGGTTGCTTTATTTATTCCTCTTCTGTCCATCTCCACATCCACACCATCCATCCATCTCATTCGAGGTCTCCCTCTGGGTCTTCTTCCAGGCATTTCAATCATCATAACTCGTTGTGGAATTCTATGGTCATCCATACGCGCCACATGCCCAGCCCATCTCAATTTTGTTCTACTTATAACATCTGTTATTTTCTCTTGTTCAGTTATTTCTCTCAGCTCATTATTGGGTCGCCCTCTCCACCTATTCTCATTTTCATAAAAAAATATTCCAGTAATTCGCCTCAATATTGTATTCTCAAACACCAGTAGTCTTTGTTAAATTTGTTTTGTTAAGCTCCATGTCTCACAGGCATATAAAACTATAGGTCGTAGGATTGTATGGTAGATTATTAATTTTGTATTTCTTGATATACTTTTCTTCTTTGATATTGGTACAAGGCTAAAATAACATCTGTTCGGTGGAGCGATTCTTATAGTTATTTCTGTCTTCATCTCGTTTCTATTTGTTATTGTTGCACCTAGATATCTGAAACTCTCTACCTCTTCTATTCTCTTATCTTCGAAAAACACATCCTCTACGTTCCTTTCCTCTTTGCTCATACACATTAGTTTGGTTTTATCGAAATTTATTTGCAGCCCAACTCTCTCTCCTGCCTCTCTTAGTGGGGGTGATTAGATATTTGAAATCATTTCTACTCTCGCCAATTAGGTCCACATCATCAGCGTATGTTAGATTATTGATCTTAATGTTGTCCATTTTACATTCACCCTCTCTATCTATCATTGTCCTAGTTATTTTCTCTATCACCAAGTTAAACAGCAAACAAGATAACACACATCCTTGCCTAAAGCCATTCTCGATTTCGAAACATTCCGAATATCTTCCATCAACCCTTACCACTGATTTTGTGTTTGTAAGACAGACTTTCATTAAACGTATTATCTTGTCCGGTATTCCAAATTCCTTTAGTATACTCTGTCTGTATATACTGTCGTATGATTGCTTGAAATCATTAAACAAGTGGTATTGTATCGTATTATACTCCCATGCTTTCTCCATTACTTGTTTTAATGTGAAAATATGATAAATCGTTGACTTTCCACTCATAAATCCACACTGATAATCTCTGCATATACCTTCAATCTGGTATATAGTACTCTAGCAAGGATCTTGTATCCAGTCTGTAACAGTGTGATGCCCCTGTAATTTATACATTCGGTTTTATTTCCTTTTTTATGTATGGGTATTATCACTCCTTCATTCCATGATGATGGTATTCTTTCCTTTCTCCATATGAGTTGTATTAATCCAGTCAATTTTCTTTCTAAATCTTCTCCACCTAATTTTAAGAGCTCTACTGGGATATTATCTCTTCCTGGAGCTTTATTACTATTTAAACCTCAAATGCATTTTCTTATTTCCTCCAACAATGGTTCCTCCAGGTAATCCTCTGGTTCTTGTATATCTTTACTAATCAAAGGATTTTCAGGTTCAGGTCTATTTAAGAGTTCCCTAAAACATTCTTCCCATCGTTCCATTACCTCTTTTTCATTAATAAAAAATATCACCATTTTTATCTTTTATCATCTTTGTTTTTGGATGATATCCCTTCCTAGGTTTCCTTACTCCTTCATATTGTTCCCTAACCTTGCCTTCTTTAGCATCCTGATCTATTTGATCTAACTCTTTGTTTATCTGTTGCCTTTTATTTCTTCTAATTATTCGTCTAGCTTCTTTCGTCTTCTCCTGCAATATTCTTGTTAGTTCTCCATCAGTCGTATTTACCAACCATTTGACTTTTGCTAGTTTTCTTTCTTCAACTATTTTTTTTTACATTTATTATCAAAGAATGTATTTCTGTTTTGTCTTTCTTTAACTTCATTTATTTGCTCTGCTGCTCCCTTAACCACTTCTTCAATTTTTCTCCATTCATTGTCAACATTGGTCTTGTCCCCCTCCTCTGTCTCCTTAATTGCAGAAAATCTATTTTGTATATTCACTTGGTATTCAGTCAATTTTTGTTCCATCTTCAATTGTTCAACATTATAAACCTTTTTCTTTTCCGTTCTAAGGTTCTTATTAATCTTTAATTTGGTTCTAAGTTTGGTTATGACAAGAAAGTGGTCACTATCACTCTCAGCTCCTCTGAAGGCCCTTACGTCCTGCAGAGCACTTCTAAATTTCTTATTTACTAAAATATTATCTATTTGGTTCTTTGTCCTTCCATCTGGTGATATCCATGTGGCTTTGTGTACGTCTTTATGTTGGAAAATTGTGCCACCCCTTAATATATTGTTTTGGTTTGCATACGATGCCAACCTGATTCTATTTTCGTTACTTTCCTGTTGTGAACTTCCTTTGCCTATTGATGATGCGAAGGCTTCAGCTTCCTTTCCAACTTTCGCATTCATATCTCCAAGGATGATGGCAATATCATGTTTTGGTATTTCATCCGCTGCTTCTTGTAGTTTTTCGTAGAAGTCGTTCTTATCCTGTTCATCGCTATCATTTGTCGGTGCATATGCCACAATCATACTCAAATTAAACCATCTACATTTAAATCTAACTTTAATTAGTCTTTCATTGATTGGCTGAAACTTTATTAAGGATTTCATCGTTTTATCGCTCATATATATTCCCACTCCTTGGCTGTGCCTTTCATTTTCCCTTCCACAATATAAGATTGGGTATTTTCCCATAGTACATTCTCCACTCTCTGACCATCTTACTTCCTGCAAAGTCAAAATATTCAGATTGTACCTCACCATTTCATTAAGAACCGTCCTTGTATGTCCGGCTCTAAAGAGGCTTCTAATATTCTATAATCCAAATCTTAATTTATTTTTCCAATTTGAGAGTTCTAGAGCAGGTCCATTTGTTTCGCGGAAGGTCGTGATAATTAGAGTCAATCATGTTCCGAGGCTCACTGTTGGTTTCGTTAACCATCAAGGCTTTGACGGTATAGGAAAATTATCCCCACGACCATCCCTCCCCAATTTATCCGGGCTTGGGACCGGCATGTGCACGGTACAAAGCCCATATGGTATGTAGAGAACGTCCTGGTCTTTGTACTATTGCCGAGCACGACATATTGCTTCATCCTAGCAACGAACGGGTTCGTCATCAACTTGGCGAAATCTACGTTCGTGGATTCTACTTTACCATACCTTGGGTACGTCGTGAGGAATGGACGATGCTGTCCCTGACAAGCCAATATCGAGGCCATCTTGAGATTTCCTGCTCCCCAGAACTGCAAATCCATTCAACTGTTCCTGGGAATGGCGGGATATTACCGCTAATTTTGCAGGAACTTCTCGTCTGTAACTGCCCCTATTACTGCTCTCACCAGTCCAAAGGAGAAGTTCGTTTAGACCACCGAATGCCAGACATCCTTCGAAGTACTAAAACTATTTCTAACCAACAAGCCATTACTTCAAAGCCCAGATTTCTCCCGTCCCTTCCTACTGTAAGTTGATGCATCTGGAGACGGAATCGGAGCTGCTCTCCTGCAAAACGGATTAGACCAAAAAACCTTACACCATTTCTGCTACTACTCCGCGAGACTTCTCCCTCACCACCAAACTGATTCAACGATAGAAAAAAAAAAAATGCAATGATTTCGGCCCTCTCCCACTTTGAGTACTATCTTAGTGCTCCCGTGGCTGAGACCTTAGTTTACACC
>NC_134791.1:58927782-58932782 GCF_046742065.1 Oratosquilla oratoria
TTAGGTGGGCATCCGTACTTTGTCATGATCTTCCAGAGCATCTCTCAGTTTACGGTGTCAAACGCTTTTGCCAGATCAACAAAGGCAAAGTAGAGGTCCTGTCTCTGTTCTTGTGCTTTTTCCAGTAGTTGTCTGGCGACAAAAATCATGTCGGAGGTGCATCTTTCCTTTCTAAATCCGCACTGTGTCTCAGGTAGTACTAACTCTGAAACGTAGCCGAGTAATCTGGTCAGCAGGACACGTGCTATAACTTTTCCTGCAGTATCTAGGAGAGAGATTGCGCGATAGTTAGCACATTCAGCTGCGTTCCCCTTCTTCTTGTATATCATTACCATGATTGGATCTTTGAGTGATTGTGGTAAATAGCCAGCTTCCCAAAATACCTTAGTCCACTTGTGGAGTCGCCGAGTCACAGCATGGCCCCCAAACTTGAATAATTCAGCTGGTATGCCATCAGGTCCTGCAGCTTTGTTGTTTCTCAAGCTTTTGCAGGCTGCATGGACTTCGGTAAAGGTGGGTGCAGCATCTAGGTGGTCAAGAAGGGGTAGACATGGAAGGCGGTCAGCAAATTGTGCATCTATTGGGTTCACTTGGTTTAGGAGTTGGCTTAGGTATTCGGACCATCTGTCCAATACGCCTTGCTGGTCTTTGATGATATGGCCATCAGCTGCTTTGAGAGGCGCTATTGAACTTTGGCGTGGCCCATACGTTGCCTTTACGGCTGCGAAAAAACTTTGCTGGTCGTTTTCATCTGCAAATTGCTGGATTTCTCGAGCTTTCTGGCACCACCAATCATTTTGCATCCGTCGAAGGGAGCGTTGAGCCTCAGCTCTGAGGTTGTTGAAATTTTCACGCAGAGAGTGGTTGTTTTGGTTACTGAGAGGGGCTGCATGTGCTTCATTCTTCCTTTGGAGAAGTGTATGTATTTCTGCATCATTCTCATCGAACCAATCTTGGTGTTTCTTCTTAGAGATGCCTAGAACTTCGGAGGCTGTATGATGCAGTGTATTAGTAAATTCATTCCTGTTTGCATTCATTTGATCCAGGTTTGTGTTATCAGTAGGCTCTGTAAGTTGTTCAATCGCCTGAGATAATCTGTCCTGGAGTTCTTTGCGCTTGCCCTGGTCTTGCAAAAGATTTTTGTTTATCTGATGTTTTTTGTTCTGCTTTCGGTTGGAAGGACGGACTACGAATTGTACCACGGAGCGAATGGGGCGATGGTCTGTCCAACACTCATCTCCCCTGAGTGCCTTTGTGACTTTGAAGTCCTGAATATCCGATTGACGGGTTGTGATGTAGTCTATGAGGTGCCAGTGCTTGGAGCGTGGCTGCATCCAAGTTGTCTTTTGTTTGGTTGGAAGTTGGAATAACGTGTTAGTTATTGTTAGTCTGTGAAGAGCACATGTGTTAAGAAGTCTTAACCCGTTGGCATTCTCTTTCCCTACCCCATGTTTGCCAATAATTCCATGCCAGACGGTGACGTTCGATCCAACTCTAGCATTGAAGTCACCGAGCATAACAATCTTGTCATTTCTTGGAGTGGCTGATAACAGTTTGTCAAGTTCCTCGTAAAATAAATCTTTGGAATCCTCTGAAGATGTTAGAGTTGGTGCATAACATATGATCATGGTGATATATCTGTTTTTGACTAGAGGGATCCTTATGGTCATAAGCCGTTCAGAAATGCCCACAGGGGCAACGTGGAGCTTACTAAGCAAAGTGGATTATTATGGCAAGGCCCACACCGTGGATGCGATTGTCAGCGCTAGATAAACCCTTCCAGAAGAAGGTATATCCCTCGCCAGCTTCAACTATCGATCCCTCATCTGCCAGACGAGTCTCACTGAGGGCAGCAATGTCAATGTCGTATCTACGTAATTTCGATGCCACCAATACTGTACGTCTTGGTGGTCTGTCTGCTGCATGGGTATGAACTGGATCCATCAGGGTCCTTACATTCCATGCAGCAATCTTCATGGTAGTTTTTAGTTGTTTACGACCGCAATGTTGAGATGCCTTGGTGGGTGCGGCTTCCCACCCAGGAAAGTGTGGAGATGGGCAATTTTTAGACCACCTTTTCTAGGCCCTTCCTCTTGCGGGAGGTGGGCAGTGCGGACCCTGAATAGGGCTGCCCAGTCGTACAGGTCGCTGCCTTCGGGGGGTTCCACCTCCAAAGTCCTACCACCCCGACGACCATCGTGCCTGTACCGCCTACGTGCGGAGCAGCAACTAGGGGCTTCCAGGCACATCTATACCTTGCCCCCGTCATTGCTGGCCCCATCGCCGCAGGACATTTGGTAGGGATAGTTGGAGAGGAAAGAAAGAGAGGAAACCTGCGCAGCTGAGTAGATTTGAGTGCAGAAAGGGATGCGCCTGCCACCAACTGCACTATCTTGGCCGATGCTGCCATGATCCAGTGGCAGGGAAAGTCCGAGACGACTGATGACAGCACCGGTTGCAGAGGAATTGCCGAAGAGTCAGAAAGTAGGTATTCTGACATTCGCCTCTATGCCTATTCCCCACTGCATGCTCTGTCCTCTGGAGAGCTCCAGAAGCCTTCGTCTCAAAAGACTATCCCACAAGGCAGTGGTTCCCCTCACTTGGTTTAGTCCATCAGCCGAGATGGTGAACCAGGGTGTGGCGCTTGGAGCCAGACAAGTGAGAGTTGAGAGTCCAGTGGCGACCAGTGTTCCTGAGCCATCCCGAAGGATGCGGCTGCTCTGGGACTAAAAGGTGCTACGCCTCCTGTAACCCCCCATACACACACACACACACGCACGCGCACACACACACACACACACACACACACACACACACACACACACACACACACACACACACACACACACACACACACACACACACACACACACACACACACACACACACACACACACACACACACACACACATATATATATATATATATATATATATATATATATATATATATATATACATATACATATATATATATATTGTGAGAGAGGAAGTGATCACAAAAAAGTAGGAAATAGAACACGTAAATGTGATTTAGATGTTCAGGAAATTAAATGAAAATAATGAGAACTCCAAGACAGGACAATTAAAATAAAACATGAAGGGAAAAGTCAGGGAAGAAAGAAGAGCAAATTGGAAACGAAATGGAGGGAGAACGAGAATAATTTTCTATTGCCGGTCCCTGAAAACTACCTAGGGCATTTTAATATACATTTCATTTCATTTCAAAGCGCAACGGTTCCTGGTATATACTAGATAGTTGAAGCACACATACTAAATCATGCCGTACATATACGATATGAAATAGTCTATTAAGGTCCAATAAACTAATATGTAACGTAAATATACGATGTAAGCCTGTACGCTTCTCACGATAAAACTGAATCCTATCTTGCCTGGTGATGATGTATCTCAGTAATGACATAGTTCGTAATCTCACATAGATTAATTTTGTAAATTCCTTTTACCTTTTTTTTTTTATCAATGCAACGGTTTTTCGTTATCATACATAACAAACCTAATCAAAAAGTTAGATCAAAAGTTTCCATAGCAATGACGATACTCTCGTTAATATACGAGGTACACGTTATTTATTTTTGTTGTGCTATTAACTGCCATATCATATGATATTTTACCTGTTAAACTATTTTTTATGTGTATGTGATTTTACCAACAGTTACGATATTCTCAAGAACAGACATAATACTATGGAAACACGGTGACATACTTCATAGATGCTTGTTATTGCAACATATCGATTGAGCCTCTGACTGTCATCCTACCTGTGTATGTGTGTGCAGTATATGTTATCAAAGGTGCTTATCGGACTTAACCTTTTTGCTGCAATTTACGAAGTTGGAACTTATCTTTGTCTCCACAAGGTGAATTTATTCAGCTGATTGAGAACTACAATGAAGAAGTTGAACACATTTACAGCCTATCTCGATTAGCATTTCCGCTGAAAAGAAGCCAAGAGAGTTAATGTGGTCATTGAGTTTGTCGTTTGCTACCTGGTTGCTCCGACATTTTTGTTCTTAAACATTTATCACGGGCTGATTGATTGAATCGATTCTAGGCTGAGGATTTCCTTGGATATTCTAATGAAGACAGACTATAACTTCTCTCCTATGTCTATGGCACGCTACAGAGATAAAAGGAATATCTTTACGGTAGACAGAATAAAAAAGAAAAATGTCATCCGTTTTGGAAGACTGACTGACTAACGATAAATAGCCACGGAGGTGAATGAAATCACTTGGCGGCAGAAAGAATGAGAGGGAAAGTACTATCGTTTTCGGTGGTGGACAGGAGCGTCTTCGAGCAACGGTTCTTCATGGAGGATCCTCGGCTCGGAGGCGAGCACTGTCCGGCACGCATCTTTAACTGGTAACCCTACAATAGTTTTTCCCTGAGAGGTCCAACGGTTTCAGTACTATCACATGGACAATATCTATTGACAATAATGATATTGTCAATGCTTCCACTATTGACAATGATAATGTCTCCCGTACTCTCGATATCAACTAAGGTTTCACTAGATTTTTGTCAGAATATATATACATACTGTATATATATATAAACATGTATATACACACCCACATATATATATATATATATATATATATATATATATATATATATATATATATATATATATGCATTTATATATTGTACCAATCTGAAATGATTAGTTCTGTTGAAGTTATCACATTGTTGTCAACAGACAAGTATTATACGTGAGTTCCTTGACCGGCTTTGGGGTCGTGATGGAGAAAGAGGATCGATATAAATCTATTAGAATCGGTAAAAGAGGAGAGTAACCAAAATGATATATAGGTTTAGAAATATACCTTACGAGGACAGGCTTAGGTATCTTATTTTACACTCTAGAAAACGTAGAGTGTGGGATGATCTAGTAGGTGTTCAAGTGGATCAAGGGTGATGAAGGGTGATGAAGACAAGGTCATAATTTTAAGACAACAGGACAAGTCTGGTAGGGA
>NC_134791.1:58952782-58965282 GCF_046742065.1 Oratosquilla oratoria
AATAATAATAATAATAATAATAATAATAATAATAATAATAATAATAATAATAATAATAATAATAATAATAATAATAATAATAATAATAATAATAATAATAATAATAATAATAATGATAATAATAGTAATAATAGTAATAATAATGATAATGATAATGATAATGATAAAAATAATAATAATGATAGCATTATTAATACTATTACTTATAACGAGAACAATAAAAATAGTAGTACTAATGATTATAATAATCAAAATAAATAAATAGAATAGGAACATGTTAATTAATTTTGTTAATTTTTATTATTTCTTTTTGTGAGCGCTGCCCAATTGGTTTTTCTGTCAGCAATACTATATCATTCAGTGTTAGTAGGTAATATATATATCAACAGTTTGGAATGTTTGAAATTAATATAGGATAAGATGGAGCAGAAACAAGATTGATAATAATATACGTGAAAAGGGGTATTGGTTGAGCATGAATATGAATTAATTAATGTGAAGAACTAACAATTAAATGTTTTAAGAAATGTTATTACGGATATAATATTTTTTTTTTCTTTTGTTGTGGAGAAAAAGGGGTTTCTAATATTATATTTTTCCAATGTATGGAATAAAAGCGGGTGACAACAGAACAGAATGTAAAGGAAGACAGATGGAAAGGATTTATAGCGGACGAGGGTGAGAATAGAAAAAGGAAATACAACGAGGGGAAAGAAGAGATGGAGAGAGGAGTGTTGAAGTGAAGAGAGCCTTGAGGAAAAGAGAGGAAATGACTAAGGAAATACATGGAGACATAAAACACACATGGTAAATGCAAACCTAAGAGGAAGGTAATTTTGGTGTATCATAGGAAATTCAGGACATCCTACTTTGCTGATGTAGATCTTTAACATGTTTTATTTTTCCAGGTATGGTTGAATTTACTTGGGTCTTCCAAAGGAGTACCACACTGCAACAATATTCGACCCATCACCTGAGTTCCGGTTCGCCTCCATCTCAGAGTATACAGATGCGGAAGATGACAAAATCTAACACATGTTATGGATTTACTGAATACTAATGAATCTTGTCTTTACATACATACATATACTAAAGACTTTTTCCTCCTACACGGGGGGTAGCCAAAAAGAAAAAGGCATAGAAACCAATCCCACCCATTTCATTTTCTATATATTCTACTTCCCTCCACCCTCCTCCCTCCCTCTTATCTTGACATCTCCTGGATGACGGGTCATCCCTGCATCCTGTCCACTGCCCTGGCTCAAAAGCAGTGTCTCAAGACACAACACATCCTCAGCAAGGCCGCCTCATAAATTCGGCGACCCCCCCCTCTCCGTCCCCCATGCAGAAAAGGAGAAGACGGGGAGAAAACCCTTCGGGCTGCGTCAAATTTTTTCTCATACATAGTTCCACACCCCCCCATCATCCCCCACCCACTTCCCCTCATGCATCACAGCATCATCTATACACAACCCCTCTCCATTCACCCCTATCTTCTGTCCTCTCCCGTCCTTTCCTTGTCTTTACATAGGAAAGAATAGCGTATCGCTGAGGAAAAAGAAGTTTGCAAAGCAACACAGAACACGAATACGTAACGAGAGCCAAAGGCAAGAGACTCGGGGAACATGATAAAACTCATCCCTGTGAATAACTATAATCTCTACTAACACAAATTGATAAAGGCTTAAGAAAACGTAGTTATTCGTGACGATTTCTGAGTTAAGATTAGATACATGGCGTTTCATCACAAAGGCTGAAAACAAGTAATTGCTCAATGACTCTGAGTCAAATCGAAATGTATATCAAACCAGCAATTGGACGAAGTAATCAAACCACTCTCAGACATAATATTTCTCCCTATTCACTGCTAGGGTGTATGAATAGAACCCCTAAATTATTTTCTCACCCTCTCTAGCTAACAATCTGAATCACATGAAAGCTACTAACTAGACCTGCAACCAGAATGACACTTGGAAAAATTAAAGTAACAACTGTCACTGATAGTAGACTCGAAATTTGAAGATGTGAAAGGCCTGACTTGTCTGGCTCACGAGCAAGAGGGCACTGGAGTGAATCTCAATGAATTGTGAGTTTGTTAGGGTGTGGCTTGCATAGTGTCTTGATAATGTCATAATCTCCTCCGTATAACTGTACTTTATAGAGATCATTCATACTACAAACATTGGATCTTAGTGAGCTACACTGATGTGTAGAATGACACAATATACATGGAAAGTAATTAACTAGAGATATGAAAAGGAATATAAGTAATTTCATTTAAAAAATGTAATAAACTCGAGCGAAACAAATGCATTCGGTTTAAGAAGTTGTGTCAGGACATGTGCACCTTTCAAAAGCGTCATGGAATGTTCACGAATGGGAATGTACAGATTTTTGTCATGTATGCCACAAATCAACTGCGTAGTAGCAGTCCTTCCGTTATGTATAAATGAAAGAAGAGAATTAGTATTCAGTGATATAAATCACTAACGTGGCCTTTCAGACCCCTCAACAAAGAAAGAATTTATTTAAGAATATGTGAAATAGAATGACAGGAAATTCTATACAGTTTAGGAGAGGACTCTGAGCTGAGGTGGCTTCAAATAGATAAAAACACTTCTAGGACTGGTCTAACCCACCCCCACCCCCTCAACTTCATTTGCAGTCCCAGACAGTAACAAAAACGTAACGTCTTTCACAGTGTTAAAGGAAATAATTAAGAAAACGTACATCGGAGAAGCGAGAACAAATCTCATGTGCATCGAAAAACTGAGGAAACGAGTGAAGTCAAAGTTGGGCAGGGGAGAGAGGGGGGGTTGTCTCACAAAATAAAACTTAAACACTACGAGATATGACTTATGAGAGATGATTATGAAGATGGAGGAAAGACTCATTGGGATTGCAAAAGAAGGAGAGAGAGAAGGGGAGAGATGTTTGGGATGAAAATTGTCGTATTAAGTGTTTAGGAAGTTTAAATGGCAGAGAAGATGGAGGCTGTGAAGGTCGGTGGTCTGAAAAGCCTTCTCGATGAAAAGAGGACGGGGAGTTTGAGTGAGCAAGAGAGGAAAAAGGTAACTAATGAGAATGATGGGTAAATAACAGAGGAAATAAAAAAAAGAGGGAAATGAATGAAAGAACAGATGATGTTATGAAAGTAATGGGAGTAGACAGAATAACTTTAGAAATTTCCAGTGATATAGGTAGAACTAGATAAAGATAAAAAGACTGAGTAAAAGGTAAATTAAATAGAGAAAGTATTGTGTGTGTGTGTGTGTGTGTGTGTGTGTGTGTGTGTGTGTGTGTGTCCGTGTGTGTGTGTGTATCCGTGTGTGCGTGTGTGTGTGTGCGCGCGCGCGCGCGACCTTCACCCAAGACATGGCTTGAAGATACAAATCTCCATGCAGGCGGAGGCGGGACAAGTAATGTGAATAAATGCCTGATTCATGTTTCTACGAAATTTATGCAACGCGAAACGACACTGATAGAGTTAACGGCCTACTGCTTTGGTCATCGAAAGGTAGAGGCTGAACGGTACAGGCTGAACGGTAACATTTGAGGACCATTGCCTGGCACTGAATGCTTTTGTCCCCTCAATTGGGTTCATTTAACTAAACCACCAGGTCTCCGGCCTCGAACACCTTTTATCTCGTCCATTATTCTTCATTCCTTTCACTGCCCCATCTTATCTGCGCACTTCAGAGCACAAAGGAAAGCCCAAGTGAACTGAATTACGAATCCCCCTGATGCCTCTACCTGATTTCTTGCTCTTGATTTTAAGGATATTTTCTTTTTCGGTTTTACAGTGTGGTGCACTTGCGTGCGCGCAGCAAGATCCTGCGATGGTTCTTCCATGAATGTGGTCCTGAGGACCGTTTCACTGGAGGCTTTCTCAAATTCTCCAATGCTGTGATGTACTTTCCAAATTCTAGTTCCAGCTAAGAACAGAAGACTTTATGCAGCTGACGGGGGTAGAATCCAATGCTGTGATGTACTTTCTAAATTCTAGTTCCAGCTAAGAACAGAAGACTTTATGCAGCTGACGGGGGTAGAATCCAATGCTGTGATGTACTTTCCAAATTCTAGTTCCAGCTAAGAACAGAAGACTTTATGCAGCTGACGGGGGTAGAATCTAATGCTGTGATGTACTTTCCAAATTCTAGTTCCAGCTAAGAACAGAAGATTTTATGCAGCTGACGGGGGTAGAATCCAATGCTGTGATGTACTTTCTAAATTCTAGTTCCAGCTAAGAACGGAAGATTTTATGCAGCTGACGGGGGTAGAATCCAATGCTGTGATGTACTTTCTAAGTTCTAGTTCCAGTTAAGAACGGAAGATTTTATGCAGCTGACGGGGTTAGAATTCTGACGGGAGGGGATTTCGATTGATTGTGACAATCTTCAATGCGGAGTCTATCCCTCAGTTTCATTTAAATTAGTTGTTCAAAGTCGAAACCAAAATCCGCAGTATTTTTTGTTCATTTTCCGCTCCTCAAATGTACATTTTTGTCTATTTCATTATTAAAAAAAAAAAAAATGGACACAGTTAATTATGTTTTAGCAAAAACACGGACTTAAATTAATACACTTCTGCAAAGAATATACATCAAATATCATCAGGATACAAGCCATAAATAATTCCACATGACGTGAAGCAAAGACATTCTTTAGTTATTGGTAATGAGGAACTGTTGTATTAGCTTTTATCTTGTTTGAACATGCTATGGCTTGAGTTTAAATTGTAAAGAAATATATATTTCATAATGCTAAAATCCGTTATGTTGTTATCTACAGAAGATTTACTCATAATTTTCTTGGAGCTTTCCCAAGATAAGAGTTAGAGTCCATTCTTTGGTTAAAAAGGTCATTGGAAGGACGATAAATTCTAACTCAATATATGTGTTGACTTTCTCTGGCTCTCTTTTCTAGTAAAAAGAAAATGATAATGTGTACAGAGGAGAGAGTTAACATAACCTCTACTGTTCGTGGGAATTTTCTAATAATAAATTTGAATATTCTTGTTCATAAAAGGTGTTAGATAAGTTAGGTAACAAAGGTTATGTTCCATCAATATCACCAGACAATATAGAAATTACAAAACCTATGTAATTGTGGTATGGATATGCTTATCTACAACACGCACACGCACACGCACACGCACACACACACACACACACACACACACACACACACACACACACACACACACACACACACACACACACACACACACACACACACACACACACACACACACACACACACACACACACACACACACACACACAGGACAGAGAGAGAGAGAGAGAGAGAGAGAGAGAGAGAGAGAGAGAGAGAGAGAGAGAGAGAGAGAGAGAGAGAGAGAGAAGGAGAGAGAGAGAGAGAGAGAGAGAGAGAAGGAGAGAGAGAGAGAGAAGGAGAGAGAGAGAGAGAAGGAGAGAGAGAGAGAGAGAGAAGGAGAGAGAGAGAGAAGGAGAGAGAGAGAGAGAGAAGGAGAGAGAGAGAGAGAAGGAGAGAGAGAGAGAGAAGGAGAGAGAGAGAGAGAGAAGGAGAGAGAGAGAGAGAAGGAGAGAGAGAGAGAAGGAGAGAGAGAGAGAAGGAGAGAGAGAGAGAGAAGGAGAGAGAGAGAGAGAGAGAGAGAGAGAGAGAGAGAGAGAGAGAGAGAGAGAGAGAGAGAGAGAGAGAGAGAGAGAGAGAGAGAGAGAGAGAGAGAAGAGAAAGAGAGAGAGAGAGAGAGAGAGAGAGAGAGAGAGAGAGAGAGAGAGAGAGAGAGAGAGAGAGAGAGAGAGAGAGAGAGAGAGAGAGAGAGAGAGAGAGAGAGAGATTTTGGTTTTAATAAATTTATTACGCCCGTGGGCGGCAAACAATAGTACATCTATCACAGCATTGTGTTAGAGGACATGTCATATATTATATACATTCTTTAAATGGAGACATAATACAATAATCATTCAGGATTCCCCGAAATGGTGATGGCGGGATAGTGGTACTATGTAAGTGTTTACATATAATCATCATGCCCCGTCTCCGGGGAATATTGTCTGTCACTATGGGTCACTGGAGACAATAATATCAAGGGTGTTCGTGTTAGGACGGTTACACAGCCCGCACGATGATCACCGTGGCATATCATCCGTCTGGGATCCCCGTCACACAGGTCGACTCCCAAGTCCGAGCCGAACACTGACATTATTGTGCCTTGGTACCATGGTCTTGCGTCGGCGTTACTTGTGACGGTTGGGTAGGAGGTGGTCGTATGGGGATATCGGTAGACCGTTCCGCATCTTTCGGTGTGTTGACATGGCATGAGTGGCTGCGTGTACTCGTATCTTGTTTTAAGGCATGATAGGGTGAGCATTGCGCGTGACGTCCATGACGTAGATATAGGCTGCCTTGGTAAGATGGTCCACCGTTTAATAAATTCATTGCTTCTGAGGGCGACAAACAATAGTATATTAGTCATATTATTATATAAAGAGATACAAAAGGAGGTATGATTGGATTTAACAATCAAAATCCCCCAAAGTGGGGGTGGCGAGCTAGGAGTGTATCTAAGTTGTCGTCACTAAGTAAATATTTACATACAGTTATCACGTCTTGTCTCTGTGGAATACTGTCTGTCACAATGGGGCATTGGAGACAGTAGTGTTCAAGAGTGTTGGCGTTAGGGCGGTTACACAGCCTGCATGATGAGTAATGTGGCATATCTTCCGCCTGGGATATTTGCCACACAGGTCGATATCCGAGTCTGAGCCGAGCACTGACAACATTGTGTCTCCGTACCATGGGTCCGCGTCGGCGATACTTGTGGCGGCTGGGTAGGAAGTGGTCGTGGTGTTGAATGGAGACACTGGTGGCTCGTTCCGCATCTCTTCGGCGTGTTGTTATGGTGTGAGTGGCTGCGTGTATTCTGTTTTTGAGGCATGTGAGAGAGGGTACTACGCGTTCGTTATCTAAGACGAAGGCACAAGCTGCTTTGGCAATACGGTCCACCGTGTCGTTGCCAGCAAGGTCGACATGTGAGGGCACCCATATGAGAGATACGACCATAGATGTTTCATGAACAACGGCGAGTTGGGTCAGTATGGCCTGTACAACACGATAGTAGTTGGGTCTGGGTGAGGAGAGGGCGTGTAGAGCTGGTTGGGAGTCACAAACGATCACACCATTTACGTTACAGTCTACAAGGTATGGTACTGCGTCGAGGATTCCGTGTAGCTCACAAAACGTGGAGCTTGATGTGACAGGTAACCTGCGGCCAATCCATCCAGCTTCCACAGGTGGCTGTAAGGTGGGTGAGTACATGGCACACGCTGCTCTTCCATCAGCCTGTACTGAGCCATCCACGTAGATGACATGCGCTGCGGGGATCTTTGAGGATACGCTGTCGATGGTCTCTAGTGCTAGTTGCTTTTGAAGTGCAGGAAGGTCATCTTTGGAGGTTGGTGTGAAGGTGACGTTAGGGAGGGAGATTCGCCACGGGGGCAAGTCGGGTTCAACCGTTTCTTCAGGGACGTGGATGTCCAGGTTTCTGAGTGTGTTGCACACTGTAGTGACGAGGTTGCGGCCTCCTGGTCGAAGTGGGGGGCGGGGTGCACCGTCAGGTTCGAGCGACGCTCTGATGGTAACAGTAAAGTTTGGGGACAGATAGGGCGATCGGAGGCATTTTACAGAGAGAATGGCCATGTTAGCATATATTCTCTCTACAAGCGAGGGTAGACCAAGTTCACTTTGCATGTTAACGATGCGAGTCGAAGGAGGGCAACCTAAGATAAATCTCATTACTCTATTTTGGAATTTTTCGAGAGGTTCCAAAGCTCTCCTGGGAAGTTGACAAAGGGCAGGTGATAAGTAGTCAACGAGTGATCGAAGAAATGTGGTGTATAGAGTTCTGACCATTGGTAATGAAGCGCCGGTGGAATTTGTGGCAAGCCACTTGATAGGGTTAAAACGGGCCTGCAGACGATCAAGGAGATCATTAACAAGGGGATGGATACGTTGTCGAGTCGGTATGGCTGGAGTGATCCGGGCTGGTACTCCAAGGTATGTGTACTGTGTGCAATGAGGGATAACATCACCTCCCATGTTGAACGTCGGTAGTGCTTGGAGAGTACGAGATGAAAATATTCTGCTCTTCTCAGGGGAAATGATGAGACCACAAGCGGTAGTTGACGTGTAGAAGCCATTTAGGACGAGTTGGAGGTCAGCGGGCGAGTTGGAATGGATGCAGATGTCGTCCGCGTAGCAGAGAAGGGTTGTACCGGGAACGTTAGGAAGAAGTGAGAGTAAGCGGTGCATCAAGACGTTAAAAAGAAATGGACTTAGTACGCCACCTTGCGGGGTACCGAGTTTGAACTGCTCGTAGGAACTGCACACACCTCGAAAGAGAACACGTGACTTCCTGTTACTCAGATAACCTCGAATCCATCGAAGGAGGTTTCCTTGCACTCCGAAGGTAACCAGCTGGTCAAGAATTATTTCATGGTTGGCTACATCGAAAGCACTTTTGAGGTCCAGGAAGGCAACTACGCTGGTGGGAGAGAGGCGGGTGTAGAGCTCAGTAAGGCAGTGGTGCGTACTTCGACGTGGGAGGAAACCATACAGCTGCGGGGAGAGTTGACCTTGTAGACGATTCATGAGCCGGGCAAGGATGATACGTTCAAGCATCTTGCTGAAGCATGAAGTTAGGGAAATGGGCCTGAATTTATCAGTACCTGGTTTCGGTATCGGAACAATCGTGCTTAAAGTCCAGGCTGCAGGTACATGTCCACGAAGGAGGCAGAGGTTGAAGAGGCGAAGGAGGGGGTTGCCAGGAACTTCCAGTAGGAGTCGGAGCACTTGGTATGTAATGCCGTCATCCCCGGGGGCAGAAGTTTTTGTATTAGCTATGGCTAGTCGTAATTCATTCTCCGTAATCGGGACGTCGTCTTCTTCATCTGGGTGGAGAAGAGCAGCCATTAGGTGGAGATTACGGGTGTTGCGACGAGTGGAGAGTGCCTCTTGGATATGCGTAGGAAGATTGTAAGTCTGTGACTGTGACGACCATAAAGTAATGAGGTCCTGGGCGTAGGCGGCTGGACTGTGATGGAGGGCGCTGGGAGGTTGCTTCTTAACGACCCTTTTTACAAGGCGCCACATGGTCGCGATACTAGTCTGGTGATATATGGAATCAGTGTATTTCTGCCAAGACTCTTTGTAGGCACAGTTCTGGAGGGCGACCATATTATCCCGTGCTATTTGGTACTGATGTAAAGAATCAGGTGTGGGTTGCGTCTGAAAAGTATGACCAGTAGTCTGTGTAGCTCTCTCCGCTTGGATAATACGGTGGTCCAACGTCCATGAGTGAGGTACAGGGCGGCGTGGTAGGTGAGCTTTGGTTACATAGCGGCTGTAGAAGTCGTGTGTGGTATTCACTAAGGACGTGTATAGTGCGTCGGGGGATAGGAAGTCAAATGTGGGAAGGAGACTAGAGATGTACGAAATATACGTAGGGCAATATTTAGGAGGAATGGATATACGGGTCCGGTGATGAGGAGTTGGAATCCGAGTTGGTATGGAGTAGTATAAACTAAGAGCAATATGGTCGGAGAAGAGAGAAGGAATTGCTTGACAGGCGACACGGGATGGCACGAGGCCAGACGTGATGATGTGGTCAACTGTGCCTCCACGTGCATGTGTGGCTCCACCAGTTTCCCATCGTGTGAGTCGGTACCGATGTATGTAGTTGAGTAGAGGGATTCCACTACGGTTGGGGACAGGGGAGGCATCACCAAGAGCAGGATGTCGAGCGTTGAAATCCCCCATATAAATCACTCCACGATTTGTAGGTACTGGGAGGGCAACAAGATTAATAACACCAGGGGCAGAGTATACGTTGCAAAGTCGAAGTTTACCATTGCCCACAGTGACTTCAATTAACTGAAAGGTCATAGTAGTATCCCTGGAGCATCGAAGGAGCTTGTGTGGCATGGATGCGTGGACGTAAGAAATGAGGCCATTCCTGGCTGGATGTATGTATGAGACATAGCTAGACAGCGTAGGTGCTGTGTCGCATGGCTGAGCACCACCGGGAAAGGCTTCTTGAATAAATATTATCTGGGGGTGATGGCGATGGACATATGTCTTCAGTGCAGTGAGTTTCGTGTTATGGCGTATTCCGAAAGCATTCCAGGAGATGACGTGAAGCGATACGAGATCAGAGAATCTTATTACTATGTGCTTTGCGAGAGCCGGAAGAGGTTGGTGTTTGAATGTGGGCGCTGCCAGGCGGAGCATGGGTAGAGGAGTTCAAAGGCGACGAGAGCTTTTCTAGATGGGAGGCAAACTGTATCAAGTCGCTCTGTAAGGGCTGTGACAGAGGTGATAACAACTTTGTGAGATTCAACTAGACTGGCAAGTGTGGTTGCTGTGGTAGCCTGTTGGTTAACTAAACTTTCGATACGGGCATCTATGGCATCAAATCGCTTCGTGAGGGCTGAACAGCGGGATTCGAGAGATGCAACAGCTTGGCGAAGAGCTTGTACTTCAGCAGAGTCCGTGGTGCTGGGCGTCGTGAGAGAGGTGGCTGGAAGTGGTGGTGGTGGTAGTGATGATAGTGGTGGTCCAAGTCTTTGGGAAGTGGCCGTGGGTGTTCGCTTAGTACAGCCATGCCAAACGTTGACCCCTGGTTTATGGCATCGGGGGCACTTCCATCGGGATGTGTCTGGTGGTGGGGATATGGAAAGTTTTGAGGTAGATGCGGAGTCGTCGGGCGTGGTGGGTGGAGTGGGTGGGCGGTGAGGGCAGGAACGAGTGTCATGATTCTCCGCGCACCAGGCACACTTTGCGGGAGCGGAACAGTATCTTGAGATATGTTTGAAGCCCCAGCATTTATAGCACCATGGAATTTCATCTTTCATTTTGCGAAGCTCACAGGGAGGGAGGAAAGGTAGGAAGGGGAACTCTAAGGTAGGCGGCGGTGGTTCAAGTAGGCTCCACGTGATGACTAGTCGGTTGATGGGCGTCCCATTTTGGACGAATCTGCGAGCTGTATGTATCCCTGGATATTCCTTGGCATGAGAGGCATCGATGCTGACAGGGTATCGAGTGAGGAGGTACGTAGGGAATTTACGTGGTCTTTCCGTGGAGTCCTGGATGACTAGGCGTAAAGATAATATTTCCCCACTCGTGATACTTGTAATGATGTCTTGTCGTTGTCTTGAAACATAGACGAAACGAGATGTAATAGCTGACATCTTCACCTCAGCCAGCTCACGATCGAGACGGAAAGACTTGGCAACGTTGGAGAGCCACCGAAGTTTCACGTCACAGCTTGAGTTGTCAGGGAAAGTTAATTTGACATATTTCTCTCTGGGAGCAAAGGCAGGAGCCTGTGACGGCGAAGTATAGGACGAGATTGGGGGGGTAGGGGTGGGAGATGGTGTGATATCATAAACTTGTGGCTCTGTCATTGGATTCTTCTTCGATGATTTAGCAGCAGGAGAAGGTGGTGGGCTGCTATTATTGGAGACTTCATTTAGAGTGCGTTTAGCGGGGGTAAATGGTTGTGGTGCAGAGTTGCCAGATGCAGGAGAATTTCCTTGAGCGTGATGGTTGTAAGTCGTAAGTGGGGGCCATATGTTAATTGGATTTTCATCGTCACTCATAGCGAGATCGGCTTCAACGATGGCAATAGCCTGTGGCCCTGAGTAGTCCATGATTACCACACGTTAAGATTATTCACAGGAGTTCAGGATTTATGAGGCAGTATGCGGGGAGAGCGATTCATCCATGTCGTCACAAACCTCTTACTGCGCATGCGCAGACTTGGCCGCCCCTGACCAGGAAGGTCGGAGGGATAATGTTTTCACAGTTATAGACTAAGTTAGTTAATGTTCACACACCGTGATGACAAAAAATGGTAGAGGTGGTCTTATAATATCTCACAGCACACAACGAAGGGTTGGAACACAATAACACTGCCGGAATTCTAAAAAAGAGCACGTAGCTCAAAACTGTAGGACCGGTCACACGCCATATTTGTTTTCCAATAGAGAGAGAGAGAGAGAGAGAGAGAGAGAGAGAGAGAGAGGAGAGAGAGAGAGAAGGAGAGAGAGAGAGAGAGAGAGAGAGAAGAGAGAGAGAAGGAGAGAGAGAGGAAGAGAGAGAGAGAGAGAGAGAGAGAGAGAGAGAGAGAGAGAGAGAGAGAGAGAGAGAGAGAGGAGAGAGAGAGAGAGAGAGAGAGAGAATATAGAGAGAGAGATGTAAGAGAGAGAGAGTAGAGAGAGAGAGAAGAGAATGAGAGGAGAGAGAGAGTAGAGAGAGAGAGAGAGAGAGAGAGAGAGAGAGAGAGAGAGAAAAGAAGAGGAGAGAGAGAGAGAAGAGAGAGAGAGAGAGAGAGAGAGAGAGAGGGAGAGAGAGAGAAAGAGAGAGGAGGGAGAGGAGAGAGAGAGTGGTAAAGAGAGGAGAGAGAGGGTGGTAAAGAGAGAGATAGAGAGAGAGAGAGAGAGAGAGAGATGAGAATGA
>NC_134791.1:58985282-59015282 GCF_046742065.1 Oratosquilla oratoria
CATTAGCAGACGACAAACTGCTATTTCAAGAACTGTCTAGTTTCTGCAACCGGGATTTATTGATAATGGGTGATTTCAATTTTACTGACATTGATTGGATGACCCTTGAACATGGCCATATAGGTAATCGCTTGATTGATTTTCTTGGTGACAATTACTTAATTCAGCATGTAAAAGAGCCCACAAGATATGGAAACTTACTCGATCTTTTGATCACTAGCCGCGAAAGCATGGTAAGTGATGTAGAAGTCGGTGAATCTGTTGCAAATAGCTATCACAACTTAGTCAGATTCAAACTCCTAAACAATTTTAGAATAGATACTTGTGCTTCTAAAATACCCGATTTCAGTAAAGCTCAGTTCATAGGACTACGTCAGGAGCTTCAGCTTACAGATTGGGAGGTAAAATTAAACGAAAGGCCTGTAGATCAGATGTGGGAAATATTTCAAAATACGCTCACTAAGATGATTCAAACTTACATTCCTTTTAAGGACAGACGTCCCCCAAATCAGGCTCGCCCAAAGTGGCTCGACAAAGAAACTGAAAAAAGTATTGCTAAAAAGAGACAGGCTTATAAGAAATATAAGTACTCGGGTGCATCTAATGACTATGAAAATTATGTATCAATACAGAGAGATTTAAAAAAGACAATAAGAAAAAGAAAACGACAATACGAAATGAACATCGCTGATAAATCCAAAGAGAATCCCAAAGAATTCTATAGTTACATTAGAGATAAAAAGGTTGTTAGGAATCACACTATTATCTGCTGACGGTCAACTTGAATATTCAAATGAAGGAATGTGTAATATCTTAAACAATTATTTTAGCTCGGTATTCGTAAACGAAACACCTCAAAGTGAATTCCAAACTGAAACCTGTGAAAAGTCTATGGTAAACTTACTACGGTAAATATAACAAAAGAAAAAATTAAAAGGTGTATAGACAAACTCAAAGTTAATAAAACACCAGGGCCTGACGGTTGGCATCCAAGAATCTTAAAGGAAATGAAAAATGAGATTGTTGTTCCATTAGAAATTATTTTCAAGAAATCCATCATATCCGGAGATGTCACAAGAGAATGGAAGCTAGCTAACGTTACTCCCATATTCAAAAAAGGTGACAAAAAGAAACCAAATAACTATAGGCCTATAAGTTTGACTTCAATCGTAGGAAAAATAATGGAAACTATCATCAGAGATGCTATCGAACATCATTTAGAAAGTAACCGTTTGATAAATGATAGCCAGCATGGTTTCAGACGGAAACGTTCTTGCGTGACTAACTTACTCGAATTCTACAACACAGTTATCTCGAATTATGACAAAAGAAACAATATAGATTTAATATATCTAGACTTTGCAATAGCTTTTGATACCGTCCCACACGAAAGACTACTTACTAAACTAGCTTTGCATGGAATAAGTGGTAGCCTATTAGGTTGGACTAGTAATTGGTTGAATGGTCGAAAACAGAGAGTTGTTTTAAATGGAAAAACTTCTGGATGGAAAAGTGTTGCAAGTGGAGTTCCTCAGGGTTCCGTTCTTGGGCCACTTCTATTCATAGTATGTATAAATGATATAGACCATGGACTAAAATCTACTGTTTCCAAATTTGCTGATGATACAAAACTGTGCGGAGTGGCAAATGATCACCCAAACCAATTAGATATTCAAGAAGATTTAGATCAATTACAGCAATGGTCTGAAAAGTGGCTAATGAAATTTAACACAAGTAAATGCAAGGTAATGCACATAGGTAAAAATAACAGTAAGTACGATTACAAGTTATTTGGAAATTCGTTAACAAAAGTGGATAGTGAAAAAGATCTCGGCGTAATTATCAGTAACGACCTCAAATCATCCAAGCAATGCATTTCAGCCTCTGAGAAAGCAAATAAGATTCTGGGAATGATTGCGCGATCTTTGGATTTCAAAAGTCCATCACTCATTAACAAGCTATATAAATCGTTAGTTCGTCCACATTTGGAATATGCTGTTTCCGTATGGTCACCGAATCTCATTAAAGACATTGACAGACTGGAAAAAGTACAACGGCGAGCCACAAAACTGATTCCAAATATAAAAAATAAATCATACGAAAATCGACTAAAGCACATGAATCTGTTTTCCTTAAAAAAGCGTAGACTCAGAGGTGACTTGATACAGGTCTTTAAGATTTTAAAGGGAATTGACAACATCAAAAGTGACCAAATTTTCACATTGAATGAGAATCAGACAAGAAACAATGGTCTCAAACTGTCCGGAAATAGATTCAATTTGGAAGTAGGTAGAAACAACTTTGCCAACCGTGTAGTTAATGAATGGAATAAACTTCCTGCACAGATAGTCCAATGTAGTTCAGTTCGAAGCTTTAAGAATCATTTAGATAAACACCTAAGTAAGATGCTGTAATGATTATAATTTATCTTATATTATTTGTTTTTGTTTTGTTATCATTTGTCTGTCTGATTTTCATTTATCATTAGTTATATGTCAATTTATTATTTACTATTTACCTGTTTGTTTATTATCTTAACTATACCTATGCATTTATTTATGTATTTTATTTGTTATTGACATTATTATAATTTTTATATATTATTTTATTATTAATATGATTTTTTTTTTTTTTTTTTGCATCCGACCTAGATATGGATCAAAAGGTCTCCTGTCGGCATGCTCCGCCTTTGTAATCCTTTGTAAACTGGTTTACAGAATGGCTAATGAATGGCATAGTCTTTAGTAACCATGTAGTGAACGGTGAAACAATTGGTTGCTTTAAGAGAAAGTTAGCTAACATTATGAACAGGGTTGATAAGTGGTAATGGACAGGGAAATACATAGTTCAGACCATGTGGGCTCTTGCAGTTGCCCCAATCTTATGTTCTCATGTTAGTACGTAGTGTTAAATACGGTTTTCTCTTTCAACCAATTTTTTTAACATGTACGTCGTCTACGCAGCAAAAGCAATGCTATGTAGACGACGTCCTAGTCATTGCTCCGGAGAAAACCAATTTCAATATTAAACTCAATAGGCTGAACATGGTAGACCGGGATATTCGGTTTACAGTGGAACACGAGGTGGACCAAAAGTTACCTTTCTTAAGCGGCCCATACACGATCAATTACATTGCGCAATTTCATTGTCAATACTCTGAATTGACAATTAAATTGACCGTGCACAGTCAATTTAAATGTCAATTCAGAGTATTGACAATGAAATTGCGCAAAATGATTGATCGTGTATAGGCCGCTTTAGATGTAATGATTTAGAGAAAGGACAATGGTACGGTAAGTTTCTCGGTCCACAGGAAAGCAACAAATAAAAATGGCCTCATTCACTACTTTTCGACACACAATGAAAGGATTAAGAGAAGAGTAATAATTGGATTTTTTCTCAGAGCGTTCCGGGTATGTAGTGAGGAACATATCGACAGAGAGGTCAACTACATTTTCAAAGTGTTCTCAGGACTTAAATATCAAAAGGGTTACTCCATAGTTTAAAGAAAATACCGCTAAAAACAACGAAAAAGAAAAAGGATGACGTAAAGGAGACTAAGAAAGGTGGCTTTATTGTGGTTCCTAACTCCAAGTACACAGAAGAGTTGGGACATTCATAAATATATATATATATATATATATATATATATATATATATATATATATATACATATATACATATATATATATACACACACACACACACACAGATATATATATATATATATATATATATATATGTATATACATACATATATAAATACATACGGTATATATATATATATATATATATATATATATATATACATACATATACCAAGGCTTTTTCCCCCTTACAAGGGAGGTAGCCAAAAAGGGAAAGGCATTAAATCATTTCCACCCATTCCATCCCTGAATACACTCCACACCCCTCCACCCTCCCTCTTATCTGAGCAACTCCTGGATGACGGGTCATCCCTGCACCTTGTCCACTGCCCTGGGTCAGAAGCAGTGTCGCAAGACACAGCACATCCACAGCAAGGCCGCTTCATTAAATCGGCGACCCCCCCTCTCCGTCCCCCCATTGCATAAAAGGAGAGGACGGGGAGAAATCCCTTCGGGCTGCGTCAAATTTGTTCACACATACTACCTCACCCCCCATCCACCCGCCCATTCCATCTCATGCAATCACAACATCATCCATATACAACCATTCTCCATTTACCCCTATCTTCTGTCCTCTCCCGTCCTTCCTCAACAAACATTTTCCTCTTCCCCAAAGCCCCCTTCACCCATCCATCCACCTCATCCTATGACGTCCCCTCATATTCACTCCCTCCACATCTGCCTTCCATACCTCCTTTACTAGTCTTTCTTCACTCATTATTTCCATGTGTCCAAACTATCCTAATATTCTATCATCAACCCTATCTCCCAGCTCCTTTTCCACCCCTGTTCTCCTCCTCACCTCCTCATTTCTCACTCTATCTAGCCTAGTAACCCCCATCATACTTCTCAGACACCTCATCTCAAACACATTCAAACTCCTTCTCTCTTCTTCTCTTATGTGCCATGTTTCTGCCCCATACAGTGCTGTTGGAACAATCACTCCTTCATACAGTCTCCTCTTAGCATCCATTCCCAAATGTCTATTCCTCATTACACTCTTTAATCCACCAAAGTATTTAGTCGCTTCTCTCAATCTACATTCTACCTCCACCTTCACTCCACCTTTTCCTGCCACATTTGCACCCAAGTATCTAAAACTATCCACTTCCTCCAGTCGCTCTCCCTTAATGCTCACTTCCAGTCTACTGCCACTTTCACCCCTCGTACATCTCATCACCTTACTTTTACCCACATTTATCTTCAGCTTTCGTCTATCACATACTCTCCCAAACTCTGCCACCAGCTTCCTCAATCCCTCCTCCGATCCTGCCACAAGCGCAGTGTTGTCGGCAAACAACAGCTGGCTCACCTACCACTTTTCTCCATTTTCTTTAACCATCTCCAATCCCTTGCCCACTACCCTTGCATTTACCTCTCGCACCACCCCGTCCATGTATAAGTTGAACAGCCAGGGCGACATAACGCATCCTTGACGAGGTCCCACCTTTACCTCAAACCACTCACTCTCTCCATTTCCAATCCTGACACAAGCTCTACTACTCTCATAAAAAACTCTTGACAGCTCTCAAAAGCTTTCCTCTTATCCCGTATATCTGCATAACCTCCCACAGTGCCTTTCTGTCTACCCTATCATAAGCTTTTTCCAGATCCATAAAAGCCCATAAAACATCCTTCCCCTTTTCTATAGCTTTCTCACATATCTGTCTTACCACAAAGATCTGATCTACACAACCTCTACCTGTCCTAAATCCACACTGTTCCTCACCAATTACTCCTTCTGTTCCTCTCCTAATCCTCTCAATCAAGATTCTCCCATAAGCCTTCCCAACTATATATATATATATATATATATATATATATATATATATATATATATATATATATATATAAACAAATATATATATATATATATATATAAATATGTGTGTGTGTGTGTGTGTGTGTGTGTGTATCAATCTGAGTCTATTGTGTCCATCCTCAGTGCCAATATGAAATAGCACATAGTTTTCATGTAGTGTCTTCTCATTTTCAGCCAAACTAATTTCATTCTAATGTTCCTTTTGCATTAAGGCAAATAAGTTTGTCTTTATCTCGGAAAGTTTCGTTAGAGAGGATAGTTTTCCGTCTCTTAAACCATTTTCGTTCCTGGATCGATGCCATAAGATGTACTGTAAGGGTTTTTTTCATACTATGAGGTTTCTTTCCTAGGCTAAGTCCGGTGTAGGCCCGAACACAGCAGTCGACTAATAGTTTGTATATCCTTCTCCACACTGTGCGGGTCCATGTGTTCGACCGGTCCGACCCCGGATGCAGTTGCGGCTCCCCACTAGACTTGTCCGGTCCCACACCAGTCCACTGTGGTAGTGGGCTTTATATTTCAATAGAAGTCTTCACCCTATGTGGTTAGTAACCACACAGACATGGTGTGACAAATACATCTAGAGCAGTCCCAGAATATTTCGGTCTGATAATGGAGCACGATACGGACATTAAACATCTAATATTGCTGGTAGAAGTGAGGCCTGTTTTGTGGGATAAAACTCTGGAGGAGTAACTGAATAACTTGCGTCATCTATCCTATATGTTAAATTACTATTTAGAGAGAACCCGGGAGTTGATATCAAATTTCGTTGGTTGAACAAAGTCACCAGAACTTTAAACTTTGATCAAAGGATGGCCGAAGTCAAGATGTCAGTGATTACCTTTGAATATGTATACATATGAAGGCACCATCAAAATATCATAAATGAGGTAAAGGATTGTACGATTTTATCACTGACTTTAGATAACCAGGATTCAGTAGAAAGGCCTCATAAATTTCCCACATATCTCCTCACTCTATATCCTTTTGACGTTAGCCCATCGTTAGCTGACCCGAGTGCATACTGTACGTCGCTTCCTAAAGAATGAGGTACCTATCAACAGAACTATTATCACTTGGAACCTTCCAGGCTAGCCCTGATCCACCTTCGTCGATTTCTCCTCCCTCCCTTGTCTACCCTCATTTGAACTACGTAAAATATCTGATGAAAAACCATAGTGCATTGAATGCTGGGGAATCGGTCATATTTCTTGATACTGTAATGCCCATGAAAAATGTGCCTGGTATGCAGCTGAACATGACTCCCGCACATACTCACATCATACCCTTACACTACCTACAGTGGCTGGCTCTGCTACGGCATCATCGTCAGACTCATCACGCTCGCCTACATCAGTCACATCACTGTGGAAATGCCCACGGTGTCACATGCCTAGGGTGAATGTATGACACGGCTGTACCAAACGATCAAGCCTCTAAGCAAGTGCATGCATACCCACCGCCTCTGCCGTTACCACCACCTGATATTGCTGTTTACCCACAGGTTTCTTTTTTTCATGATGTTGTGGAACCTCTCAAATCTCGGTGTGTCTACATTACGTTACGTCTTACGGTTATTGAGAATCGAATGGATAGTAGTGAAACTTATTTTGATAATGTTGCGACCTCCTTTGACAACGTATCTACCAGTGTATCTATTAATGATATCACATTCCAGTCTACCGTAGAAGCACAACAGGTTATGTACGCGTCAATCACGGCGCTCACTGAGAGGCTTGACTTTCTTGCTATTCAACTAGAGAAAATTAATACCCCTTCAGTGGACACCTCCTCCCATGGATTGACAAGAAGTAAAACCCAATCCTCTCCCACTACTTTGTTTGGCTATCGTAAGAATAGGAATACTGTTCGATAATTACACGCAACTACATATCCTCCCCAGTGAAGGTTGGTGCACTTACGTTGTCATCACTTGAATGTTATTTTTTCCAGAGGAAGCTGTTATTAGACGCTCCGCAGGCAGGAATACGACCCCTTCCCTAACATTACCTACACCCCCTCATTTCAATGGGTCCTAATAGTAATTTTCTATGACATGATATTTCTAACAGACAACTAGATTTGAATTTCGCAGTCTATGATTTTCACTTGATATGTGATTGCTATAGTAAAAGTACAAAATACAATGGTTATTACCTTCCATAGCCTAGCCCCTACAAGTCTAGCCTCCCTAAGCGTAAATCCCCTAAACCTAACCCCACTAAGCCTAGCCTCCTCAAGCCTAGCCCCCCAAGCCGAGCCTCCTAGCTTAACCTCCCGTCCTTGTTTTCTTGCGTAGCCCCCTACTCTAGCCTAATCTTCCAGACTAGCTTCCCACACTCTCAGCCTTGTCCTCTTAACCTTGCCCTCCCAGCCTAATCCACCAGCCTAGCCCCTCACCCTAGCCCCTTCACCCTAGCCCCCTCAGCCTAGTACCCTCATCCTAACTCCTAGCCTAGCCAACCAGCCTAACTCCCCAGACTAATTCCTCAGCCCAGCCCCCAAAGCCTAGACCCCCCCAGCTTGGTATTCCAGCCTAGCCTTCCTACCAAACCCTCCAGCCTAACGCTCAAGAAAAGATCACTAAATTAGCCCCCAAACTAGCCCTCTTAGCCTAGCCCACCAGCCTAACCCCTGCAGCCTAGCTCACATAGCCTATCCCCCTATCCTGGTCCGACAACCTATCCCCCCAGCCTAGTCCGCTGGTCCAATCCGCTAACCTATATCCTCAAGCTTAACCCCACAAAACTAGCCCCACAGCCTATCCCCCCAGCCAAACCTTCAGCCTAGCCCACCAGCCTAACTTCCCCAAGTTTAACCCCATCCCAAGTTAAACCCCGCAAGGCCAACCCCCTAAGCCTATCCCTCCAAGTGTAGTACCACCAAGCCTAACATCACAGGTCTATCCCCACCATGCCCAGCCCCCCAAGCCTAACTCCCAAGCTAAGCCCCTCCCTACGTCAAACTACCAAACTTGGTTCCCCTAAACCTGCCTTGAATGCCACACAGTGGCTGACATAATCCCCCATAGACTACCTGTTTTAGATGTATGTAAATATTTTCTTGCTGATGACCACTTAGATGCACTCCTGCGTCACCCGCATTTTGGTGGGTCCCGATTATAGTTGTTTGTAACTTTATTTTTTGTACATTAAGGTCATTATAAAAGTGTTGAATGATATTAACTATACCTTAGCACAACCAAGTCATCCAGCCTAGACCCCCCAGCCTAGTCTTCCAGCCCATCCCTCCAGTCTAGCCCCCAAACCTAACCTCCAAGCCCCAAGACTAGCCTCCCCAAACCAAGCTCCTCCCCAAGTCTAGCTCCCATTAAGCTCAGCCTCCCAAACCTAGCCCTCCAAGCCTAGTCCCCAAGCATTCCCCCCAAGACTACCTCCAGCCAAACCCTCCATCCTAGACCCCCCAAAAAACTATTACTCCCAAAAACTTACCCCCCAAGCCTAGCCCTCTCATCAAACAAAGCCCCCAAAAGTCTAGCACCCCAAAAAACCCAGCCACCAAGCCCAGCCCTCCCCCAATTCTAGCCACCCAAGCCCAACCCCATAAGCCTATCCCCCAAGCCTAACCCCCAAAAACTAGTCCCCCAAACCTAGCCCCCAAAACCTAGCCCCTTCCAAGCCGAGCCTATTCCTCCACCCTAGCTCCTTTGCATAGCCCCCAGCCTAGCATCATCACCTTAATCCTTCAACTTAGTCATCCGTCCTAGACCTCCAGACTAGTCTCCCCTCCTAGTTCAATTACCCTAGGCCCCCAACCTAGCACGATCATCCTAGTTCCCTAACCTAGTCCCCTAAACTAAACAACCAAACTGGCTCTTCACCCTAGTTCCCCACCCGACTGATATTAGGCTTCAGACTAGTGTGACAGGTGAATAAGACAAGAGGAGTACCATAATACTTATCCTGTACACAGCGTGATTTGCCAATGTAATCTTCATCATTACTGTCTTAAATACCACACAATAGCTGACTTAGTCTCCCATAGACTATCTGTCTCAGATGTATGTAAACATTTACTTGCTGATGACCATTAAGATGCACTTCTACGTCACCCGCAATTTGTTGTGTGCTGATTGTATTTGTACATGACATAATATTTCTGATAGACAGCTAAACTTAAATTTTACCGACTGTAACTTACACTTGATGTTATTGCTATATTAACAATACAATATATCATTGTAAACGCCTTTTCTTTTGCTGTATTGTTGTCTATAACTGCATGGCGTTGCTTGTAAACTCATATCTAGTATGTTAAAGTAATTTCAGCTAAACATTATTAATTATATCTTATCTCTCATGTGCTATCATTCACTGTATAACATGTACATAACTGTTAATTATATTTCCTTTAAGTTCGATTGCCATACGAGACTGGAAATCGCTCTAGAAATTCGTACTTGTCTAAGATATTCCAGCTCAGTCAAACAGCGTGTCCTGCGAGTCACGAATATCATGTACAAAGCTACCTCTTCATGTGCCAAGACTGCCTCTCACTGAGTATATGTATATATATATATATATATATATATATATATATATATATATATATGTATATATATATATATTTGCATACATACACACACACACACACACACACACACACACACACACATATATATATATACATGTATATATATATATATTATATATATATGTATGTATGCATATATATATATGTATGTATGCATATATATATATGTATGTATGCATATATATATGTATGTATGTATATATATATATATTTGCATACATACATATATATATATGTATACATATAAATGTGTGTGTATATGTGTGTATATTTATTTATGTATATATATATATATATATAATATATATATATATATATATATATATATATATTCAACCACATATCACTTTTAATTCCGTACCATCGCAAACGAGACTGAAAATCGCTCGGAGGCATCCGCTGGAAATTGAAGCGTAGACGAGCCGAGGATTCGAACCCAGCTAACCCGTAACAAAGTTACATTGACGTAACCCTATACGCTATCAAGAGAGATCGGGTTACGTCAATGTAACTTTGTTATGGGTTAGCTGGGTTCGAATCCTCGGCTCGTCTACGTTTAATTTCCAACGGATGCCTCCTTCGAGCAATTCTCAGTCTCGTTTGCGATGGTACAGAATTAAAAGTGATATGTGGTTGAAAGAGATATTAATTGATCACTAGAAACCATTCAGTGTATATATATGTATATATATGTATATATATGTATATATATATATATGTATATATATACATATATATGTATACATCTATGTATATATATATGTATATATATATACATATATATGTATACATATATGTATATATATATATATATATATATATCTGTGTATATGTAGATATAGTGTATTTGTATATATATATATATATATATTTGTATATGTATGTATACATATAATATACATATATGTATATATATGTATATTTGTATATGCACATATATGTACATATATATAAATATATATATATGCAGTATATATATATATATGTATATATATATATTTATGTATATATATGTATATATATACATATATGTATATATACATATATACATGTATATACATATATATATACATATATATACATGTATTTATATATACATATAAATATATATACATATATATATGGGAGATATTTCAGGGATTTTAGTGATATCTCTATGGACCGAGTGATTTAGAATTCTAATCTGACTAAAGATTAATGACCATTAAAAAATAAATAGAAAAAAATGGAAGAAAAAAATCTTGATCACTTTGAGCTTCTACCATACTTCCATGTTATTATCATCTTTAAATCTTCCCTTTACCATCTCTATGATTCCACCTCTGTACAATAGTCCACAAAGATAGAAGTGGTGATTATTGCTGACAAAATACTCGTTTTGTGTCCGTTTCACACTATGCTGAGGCGCTGGATGCGGGTAGATTATGGGCAAAATTCATTTAGGTTAATAAAATTACATGGCAATACCCTGAACTCTATATGACGGCCACCATCTCCCCCTGATTGATTTCAACCATCCTCCCTCCCCCCTCTCCATAAAATTCAACCCACCGTCTCCCTCCATACAGACAGTAGTCCAAAACTTCTTCTCAAGGTCCCATGTAGCGTTGCTGGCTGATGCGGCGTTGAAGCAACCAAAAGCAGCAATTACTATGAACATGATTCACATATTACACATTCTAATATTCCACATTCTCCACATAATTTGTCTTCATCATATCTTTTCAGATATGTAATATTTGATCTCTGCATCATCATTTACCTGCATTTGAATTTGAATGATCATGTTGAAAAGATTATTCCTGTTCATTACACATTTCATGCAATCAAAGGTTTATAATTTTCAGTTTGTTATTGTGTATATGAATCTTCCCAGCTCCTAGTTTTGCCTTCACAATTTTGTTCAAACATATGGTGAAATATTATTGACGCTTAGAATGGAAAAGAGAAATTAAAAAAGATTGGTATTTGAATATAAGTACATTTGATAAATTTGGCCTCAATATTATTTTCATTCCGAAGAGTATATCAAGTAATGGACTAATGTATAGTTCATTAGTTTTATTATTGATTACAATGGAAAAGACGGATAATTTCAAAAACTGAGGTAAGAAGAAGAAAGAAAGAAGAAAGGAAAATAAAGGGCAAATTTTTGCAATCTCCCACCAACTTTCAATTGGTAATAACAGTCGTTGATATATTCTGATGCCATTCATGAGGTTCGGTATAATGATAATAGATGGACATTACTAAAGTCACGTAATGGCATCATGGAATGAGGTCGACGATAAGGAGGCAGATTATGGCAAATATAAACAAGAGCGACAGCATTCAGTAGGAGGTATAGATATGCAAGCAATGCAATTGGAGTACGAATATGCGAACATAATAGGCAACGGTATATGAAACAAAACTTCCAGCTAGTATTCATTTCCAGGGCCCTGTTCACACTAGCGGCTTGGACCGTGCGGAAACTGCACCGGTACAGCATAATAATAGAAAAACAGTGCGGTTGTGCGCGAATGCCTCTATTGACTTACATTGTAATTGAACCACCGCGGTTCAAAAAGAGACGACTGAAACCAGTAGAGTGCACAAGGCCAAGGTAGTCACACTATCATAGCCACACATTTTTTTTTTCAGCTTATTCAGTACAATATGATTTTTTTTTCTTTTTCACAGTTATATGATAATATAAATTTGACCATCTACTTTCGGAATGAAGAGTTGAAAAACACCTGGAATAACATTTTGTACCCGGTGGCATAGGTAGACAGTTTGCTTTAACAGCAAAACATTTTATTCAAGTGAGGTACATTCCTTGGTTGGAAGAGGTTAGCTCCAGGAATCATTTGCAAATTGTAATCCAAAAATCTTCCTCAAAAGTCATCTTCAGTGTTTAGTGTTATTTTTGGAGTGGGTTGTCATTTAGCGTCTTTCATGCCTTAGCTACTAGAGCACTACAGCGTTGGTACCGCCTCGGAATCCTTATCGTAAAAGACTTTATACTCACATCAGCTGGGCTCAAGCAAAGCCTGCAATGTGTGGAGCAGAACTGCTTTTGCTAAATAGCCCGACATGTGGTTCTTTAGGAGATTACCTTTGCGATCTTGGCCTTTGTACACGAGAGGAATTTTTCATCTCCAAGACTTACACACTAATTTTCTTTTCAAGTCTCGAATGTCTCATTACTTTCATCTATCTCCATTTATTCTTTTGTGTGACACATCTTCATTACTCAAATCTAATTCTCTCATTAGTATTTTTTCATGATTCTCTCTTTCCATATTGTAGGTATAACACACACACACACACACACACACACACACACACACACACACACACACACACACACACACACACACACACACACACACACACACACACACACACACACACACACACACACACATATATATATATATGTATATATATATATATATATATATATATATATATCGGTATATGTACGTATGTATATGGATCATTTCTATTGTATATACATGAACATATAGACATCCACATATGTTAATTTTCTTGAATGCATATTCAGTCATCATTTTCCTAATTAAATTATGTTTTCTTGCCTTTAAATCTAAGTAATATTGTCCTCATTCTCGACTGTACTTGGGTTGTCTTTGTGTGATATGCCTTTCTGTTTCTGTCATTCAAGAGACGAATCTCTTGACCTCTAGACATATCACTGCGATTGCCCTTCTTTGCCATGTTTTTATAAATAGTTAAGATAGTGTTTTATTTTATTAAGGTCCAGAACTCTGTCAAAAGTGAATTAAATGGCCTAGTGGTAGACAAGAGAAAAATAATAAAGTAGCCTCCACGATTCTAAACCATTTATTTTTCATCACGACTTAATTAGCCCTGTTCTGAGTTTCAGTAGATGTTTTTATAAGTATTGCCAATCAGTGTTCTATATATAGTTGAATGAACTCTCGCGGTATTGCAAACCATTCTATATAATTTGTTTTAGTTCTTACCAATAAATTCTATTCCTCACGGGAAAGATCGCAACGACCAAAAAATTCCTCCGGATGACTGCCTTTACAGATTTTCCGCTAATCAAAGTTTTGGCAGGCAGAAAAGACAGTGCCTCTGCCAACTCACATGAAAGACCAAGAGACCATATTACGGTATTCCGCATTATCATCAAACCTGCTGAAACTTTTTATTCTTGACTCCCAAGCCCAAACCCAGAGCAAAAGATCAAAGCACTCACACATGCAGGTGATTTAATGACAATTGCAAAACACTATAACTACAAGATGGGGTAAGACATAAAATTACTAGGTAAGCAGGTGACCTAATAACAACTGTAAAACACCATAACTACATGATACCTGTCACGTATAGACACGCATACTTCAAAGATCTAACAATTTGGTTAACACAAGGCAAAATGTCAGCAACTTATCAATAACATAAGCCAACAAAAATTAGCTTTTTTTCTGCTGACTCAAGTTTAAGACTTGTTCTTGGGTAATTTGGGGTCTCTGAGTTTAAAAATGACAGCGGCTTTCTTCTATCACCTCAATTTTTATTTCTATAGACTGGTCTATATTGGCCCCACATGTAGTCGCAAAAGATGTTATAGCTAATCAATTATACTGATATATCATTTCATCTACGTATTTAGACATATATTTAGGTATATATTCAGCCACATTTAAAAGCAAAAATATATTTTATCTAGTTATTCTATTTTCTCTCTTTTCAGATTGATTTCATGAAATAATACAGCAATTCACTACAATGGCTTCAATACGGAAGAAGTGTTTGAATTCGTCTGACTCATTTTGGTATATATGCGGGAGTTTTACAGTGCCGATTAAGAGAATGAACATTAGTGAGTTTGTGAAAAGAGCATACTTGGCTTATTCTAAGCTCAAGGTTGGTGATCAGGATAAATCATGGGCTCCGCACAACATATTTAAATCATCTGTCAAAAATCTACGCCAATGGACAAAAAGCGGAAGGAAACAACTATCATTTGGTATTCCTAGTGTGTGGCGGGAGCAGAAGAACCATGTAGATGATTGCTACTTTTGCCTCACAAAAACTTCTGAGTATAGCAAGAAAACTTGACAGAAATTAAGTCACCCAAATCTGGATTCAGTAATCCATCCCGTGCTCCATACGTATGAAATACCAGTAGGTTTTTTCACAGAACTGCCTTAACTGAAAGATGAGAATGATGGGCATGACAGAGATACAGACTTTGTGGATTTATTAACCAAAGAACATAAACATTTCAACCAGGCAGAACTCGTTGATTTAGTTAAAGACTTAGGTCTGTGAAAAGAGTTATCAGAACTGTTACCTTTTAGACTTAAAGAGAAAAACATACTGCAGAAAGAAACAAATGTAATATTTTATCGGAACAGAGAAAAAGTTCTCTTGGAATTCTTTAAAACTGATAAAGATTTTGTTTACTGTTGCGACGTGGCGGGACTGTTAAAAGCGGTGGGTAGTCCTCAGTATAATTCCAATGAATGGAGACTATAGATAGTTCGATGAAAGTCTAAAATATGGATTACTCCATAATGGAAATTTGCTTGTAGGCATTTCTTTTGGTCCCTCTGTTTACTTAAAAGAGAGGCATGAACACATAAAAGTTGTGTTAGATTTACTCATGTAAGATGATCACAAATGGGTCATATGAGTGGATCTGAAAATGGTCAACTTTTTACTTGGGGAGAATAATATCATACATCAACCACTTGTTGAGCGAGAGAAAATCATCTTCCCACCCCTTCATATTAAGCTAGGACTTGTGAAGCAATTTGTCAAAGCTCTTAATGTGGAGGTTGACTGTTTTCAGTTAATATGTACAGCATTCCCTGGCCTAAGTTATGATAACATAAAGGCTGGGGTTTTTTGAGGAGACATAAATAGAAAAATGAATGAAATGTCAAAACTTCTCAAGCTCGATGACTAACGTAGAAAAAAGAGTATGGAATGCATTTGTAGCTGTTGTGAAAGAATTTTTAGGGAATACAATGGCTGCAAATTACAAGGATTTAGTGGAGACATTGCTTGATAGCTTTTATGTTTTAGCCTGCAACATGAGCATAAAGATTCATTTCCTCAAGAGCCATCTCAATTAATTTCCTACTAATCTTGGAGACGTGAGCGATGAACATGGCGAGCATTTTTATCAAGATATCAAGGTTATGGAGGAGAGATACCAAGGTCGTTGGAACACACATTTAATGGCCGATTACAGTGGCGTGTTCAAAGAGACTGTAGACATGAAACACTCCAGACGCTCTAGAACGCCAAAGTTCGTTCCATAAATATGTGGTTCGTGTACAATTGTGCTTGTTTTATCCATTGTGTTGATGAATGAATTGGGTATATTTAGTAAAACGTGATGCTGTCTTATATTTCACTTAGCATTTCAGATCCTATTAACATTATAACTTATGGTTTTAAGCTCTAGGACTTAGTAAACTATGTTGATCATGTAATTACTATGCATTATTTATGTATTATATCACAAAATAGGGATATGCAATAGAATAAAAACCTGATGTATTAGAAAAAATGGATACTATATATAAAATCAGCTCTTAAAATTTTGTTAAAAACAACCCAAAAGTCTATGTCAGCAAACAGTGTGTTCCCCAGTGTAATTTTAAGTAACACTGCTCCCGAAAAAAAAATCATACAGGAACCAAACCGCCTGATTGCCTTCTGTCTATAAACTTTTTTTCAATACAGTGATCTATTTTGTGCCTTTTTGGGTGGGGCTGGGGGCTTAGGGGCTAATGTCAAACGAATTCATACAAATTGGGGGAGGGTAGGGACAAATTCAGCATTCAGCTGATCGAGAATTCCTTTCTATTCAAAATATGTTCCTTGAGTAACAAAACTGTATTACCTGGAACTCAAAAAAAAAAAAAAAAAAAAATCATCTCACTCCCACAAAGTTGTAAGTGATAAAACTCCTGCCAGGTGCGGAAAGTCGCCTTTTTTCGGGGCGGGGGTGTGCGGGGGAGGCAGATGTTGTGTCGCCTCCCTACCTGGTTATGACATGTCGAGAACCAACACATGAAGCACGCATCGGGTCACAGAAATCAAACATAAGACCACATGCTCATAAGTTTGACAGTATCTACTGGGTTACCACGCGGCCTCATTACCTGGAACATTAATTTATAAACTGGGTCACCGTGGTGAAGGGTCGTCAGTTTCTGCTTGTGTCTGCTTGTGACGACTCTATTCATTAGATATCGCTCTCATTCTATTTGCAATTTTAGAAATATTCCTCTCTCTCTTTTTAGGGGGAAAGGATGAACCAATCGTGAAACCCGCTTTTCATTTAACAATTTGTCAATCTGTTGGTCTATAATTCTTTCAATTCACTTCTCATCAACGTTTCTATGTCGTTCAATTTCAGTTCATGCAAGCAATTTCGCATAATTGCGTTATCTCCTTATTTGTTTTATGCCCCAGAAATTACTTTCCTTCTCTTGAGTCCGTCTGTACCTCTTGTTTTACTCGAGTTCTGATCATTTCATACACTTATTTTTGTGTACGTTTGAGCCAAGATTTGAGAAATCTGCTGATCCAGCTTTGCTGTCAAATGTGTGGCCATCACCGTACAATTTTGTTCTCTTAGAATTTAATACAGCCTTGACAATCTCGACCCTTCACCCGAATAAAATAGGCTGTCCTTTGCGTCATTCAATAATGTAAGGGGGGAGGATCCGTTTCCTTCCCATAAGTCTAATAATTCAATTACAGCTATCTCAATATCAAACTGCTTATCATATGTGTTTTCTGCATGATTTTGTAAATATGTGTTCACTAATGTTATTGTTTGGCCAGTCTCTACAGAAAAAAAGTTTATACACTTAAGTGTATCATTTAGTCTATCTCAGAGGATTTTAATCATCTTAGAGAAACTCGTCCAGTGGTCCAGTCATCCAGTTGTAAAATTTTACGAACATATATATACATAAAGGATTTACATATAAATGCATACACACATTATATATATATATAAATATATATTTATATATATATATATATATACATATCACTATATTTAGGTGTGGAACGGGTGATGAGGTAAACGAAAAAAAAAAAAAAAGTTGGAGTTTATTACTAACGTTTCGTCCTTAAAGGACTACCTCAGAGTATGAGTCGTCAAACTCTGAGGAAGTCCTTTAAGGACGAAACGTTAGTGATAAACTCCAACTTTTTTTTTTTTTTTTTGGCGTTTACCTCATCACACTTTCCACTCATTCCGTCATACATATTTCAACATTTATATATATATATATATATATATATATATATATATATATGTGTGTATATATATATATATATACATATATATATGTATATATATGTATATATATATATATGTGTGTGTGTGTGTGTGTGTGTGTGTGTGTGTGTGTGTGTGTGTGTGTGTGTGTGTGTGTGTGTGTGTGTGTGTGTGTGTGTGTGTGTGTGTGTGTGTGTGTGTGTGTGTGTGTGTGTGTGTGTGTATGTGTGTGTGTGTGTGTGTGCAAAACAAATCCCTAAGCACACGTGATAACAAATGCAGAAACCATTTGGAAAATAAAAGAATCAAATACCGAACGTTTTCGTCTATTCAAGACATCATTAGCATACAAAGAATACAGAAAATGACAAAAGGTCGTAATATTGTTATATACATAGTTGCAGAGGGACTGGGAAAGGTCCAATGTTACCCAACTACAGAAGAATTATTTACAATCTTTTTAATAATAACGTTATCTAACTTATACATACTTAAGCTTATATTCATATCATTTTCAAAATTATTTTGATGTAACATGATTCAATTATGTTCCTTTCTATATTGTTGTGACAGGATGCAATAACTTTTGTGTTTTACCAATCAATATTATAGGAAAACTCTTTTTGGTGGACGAAAAGTCCGCTTGATATTTGACCCGTTCTTATATTGTATTTATGTTAACTTATCGTTTTTCTTCAATCTTTTCCTGTTTGGTCTTTGTACTTAAAAACACACACTTTACAAGGTATGCTGTAGATACATCCTTCTTTATCTTTAGGAGAGTCTTTAATTAGATAGTTCTTAACATTATTGTTGTTATTAAATATCACCTGAATACCAAAGTTTTTATATATTTGGGGGAGGGTGATAAAATTTTCATGGTAAGGAATTACTAAAATGTTCTTCAATTCAAATTCTTTTACTTGCGAGGTGTTATAACATGTTCTTTTTTTTTTTCTTGTGCTTTGTCTATCAAATGTTTTGGATACTTTAAATTCTGACCAATCTCATAAATAAATTGCACATTATATTCAAAATACTCAGAAGAACAAACTCTAAACGCTCTTAAGAACATAGAAGAAAAAACAAACAGATAACTTGGTATTTTGATGATGTTATGAATAGATATGAATGTATGAGAGAATATTGGTTGGTTTTCTGTAAACATTAAATTTAGAATATCTACTACACTGATGAATACTTACATCTAGATAAGACAATGTGTTGTTCTCTTCCAAGATTTTGAGTCAATAACACATAACTTAATTAAATTAATAATTGTATGGGAAGGAAGTAAAAGATCATATTTCTTCAATTCTTCTTCAAGAAATCCTAACACGTCACAACCCGGAACTCGAGTGAAAAGACATGTTACATCAAAACTAACCAGTTTGAAGTCAAGTAGTTTGTCCTTTAAATCAATATTATCTTAATATGTGATTTGGAATTTTTCCCAACAAGAGAATACCAAGACACTAGCCATTTTGATAACTTATTGCTTCAAGATCCAACTGAACAAGTAATGGGCCTGACTGGATTGTTGACTTTGTGGGTTTTTATTAATCTATACATATATAGAAAAGGTGGTAGAGAAATACGGGTTAGAGCGAGAACCCGTATTTCTCTACCACCTTTTCACTCATCTGTCCAACCTTCACAACAATATATATATATATATGTATATATGTATATATATGTATATATATATATATATATATATATATATATATATATATATATATATATATATATATATGGAAGTGACGGGGACACTGTGAAGAACTTTTTAATCAGTTCAGTGTTACCTATTGAAATATTCTTAAGTTTCTTGTTAAAATCACTATTTACACTACCTAGTTTTTCTTTTTTAATCTTTACCAAGGTTCTTCATCACTTAACAATAGAACCATTTTCTCTAAGTATTCTTTTTTATTCATAATAACAACACAATTGCTTTTACCCGCCATGGAGATGTGTAGTTCTTTGTCATTTTTAAGGTTATTATATGCAGTCAAAAAACGTTTAGGCACGATTGATGGACAAGACGCGGACAGAGCATTGTACACAAAACCTTTACATAAATTAATGTATTGTGCTGAAGCATCACTAAATTTTCTCCAAATTACGAAAATTCTGGGCAATTCTTACAGAGTTCACATTTTGATTAATATGGATTGAAATTTATTTTTAACAACCAAAATATATACGAAGGTGGGAGGGGGAAACACGGGTCTTGATCCGATTATTGAGTTTATTCCTGACCAGTATCGCTTTACAGTAGCTTATTCAGAGGAATGATAATCGGATCAAGACCCGTGTTTCCCCCTTCCACCTTTCTCATAATTGTCCCATTGCCTCAATGTAAACATATATGTATATATATATATAAATATATATATATATATATATATATATATATATATATATATATATATACATATATATATATATATACATATATGTGTATATATACATATACTGTATATTTATATTTACATATATATATATATATAATAGTACACACACACACACACATACACACACACACACACACACACACACACACACACACACACACACACACACACACACACACACACACACACACACACACACACACACACACACACACACACACACACACACACACACACACACACACACACACATATATATATATATATATATACATATATATACATATACATATACATATACATATACATATAAAATTCCTTGATAATGTCTTAAATAGACGAAAACGTTCGGACTAAGCTTATTTCCCAGTGTTTTTTTCTGCATATTATTTTCACGTGTGCCTTGTGAATTACTGCATATATACATATATATATATATGTATATATACATATACATATATATATATATATGTATATATATATATATATATATATATATATATATATAAATATATATATATATGTATAACAACGGCTTTTCCCTCATACAAGGGAGGCACCAAAACTCAAAGGCATAAATCAACTCTCATCGATTTCATCCTCACATACTCACATACTGTGTGTATGTACACACACACACACACACACACACACACACACACACACACACACACACACACACACACACACACACACACACACACACACACACACACACGCACGCACACACACACACACACATATATATATATATTATGTATATATGTATATAATATATATATATATATACATATATATATATATACATATATATAGTGGTAGCGGAAAATTTGGGGCCAAATCAACGAGAGAGGAATGTAAACAATTGTGACATTTAATAGACAAAGACATTTCAACGACTCACTACGTACTTTATTTGCCAAGCGATTTTTCTTTAAACTTGAGGAACTCCTCAAAACGTGCTGGGATGCATCTTTCTATTTTTTCTTCGTGTTGGTGAATAATATCATCCCAAATGTTCCATATTTAGATTTTTAGCTTCGCTACAGTCGAAACGTCACGATCCTGAAGCTGTTTTTTAATGATATGCCACACGTGCTCTATGTGATTTAGGTGTGGTGAATTCCCAGGCCCTTTTTGAAGTAATATACATCACAGTCCTCTGACCACCGGGTAATAGGCCTAGGTGTGTGAGCAGGAGCTCCGTCCTGCATAAATGAGCTAGTGTTACATTTTCAGAACTTTGAGGCTGGTTATCATACAATAACTGGATATAACTGTCCCGATTTACAATGTCATTTTGTTAAAGAAACACTAAATTGCCAACTCTACCAAACGCAAAGCACCCCTACACCATAACACCTGTTGCATGTTTCACCACTTCAGCTTTATTGTGTGGGTCATGAAGGTCCGACCCCCTTCCGCGCCTCACACGCCCGACGACACCACAAACGTTGACTCGTCACTCCACAATACTTGTTCCCAGTCTTCTAGGGATAAATCCTTTTATTTCTTACAAAAAGCTATCCAAACACTAATGTTTTTTGCACTTAAGAGTGGAAGAACATTACCACAACAACTACGGTATTGTAAATCTTTGGCTAAATGATCAGAAATACAGCTTACAGACACGTCCTGCAGCAGTGCAGAGTTCTTTTCCGTCAGTTTTTGAGCTGTGAGTGTTGGATCTTTATCCAACTGCCTCCTAATAACCTTAAAAGTACAATTTGATATCTTCCTTGGCCGACCAGAGGAATGGCGTCACCTCCTCTGTCTCGAAATTTCTTGGTCCACTTTTCCACTTGCCTCACTCCCAGTCCTACACAAGTGGCAGCATTTTTATACTTATAACTTTTCTTATATAAGGTTATAATAGCAACAATAGTGTCACTTCCCAGCTCCTTACTACTTCCCATTACGGAGATATCGAGGCTCAAAAGCATAGACCACCGCGAAAAATCGAGTAGTCCACGTTAGAGATGTTTACAAACTGACACCATGTGACCCAGGGAACGACTAAACAGAGTACCCAAGTAGTGCATATTATCTAGTCTAAATAAAATATATACATACATTATATATATACATATATATACATATGTATATATATATATATATGTATATATATATATATACTGTATATATATATATATATATATATATATATATACTGTATATATATTGTTGCAGTCTAGGTAAATATGACTACAACAACGAACTCTACTTGTCACTGAGGGGGGTTGAATAAAAGCGTGATGTATAAAAATACCTAATTATTAAGTGATACTTAATTAATACAAGAATACTACATCACACTTACAACCTAGCTAAGGCCTATTTCTTAACTTAAGGTACACAATACTTAGGATAATGGTGAGACATGACCACTTGGGTCAGGGGTAGAAGAGAAGTGACGCGAACCCACGCCACGCCGAGTTGAACAGAGGTCAGCGTGAAGAGAGTTGCCAGACGTCACCATACGGCGACGTAGTACAGAATCATAATACATTCTGTAGTCACAAGCACACATAGCAAGGCACGCAACAACAATAAGAATACTCTTGAAAGGTATTCAGCAATCATAATTGGAACTAGCTACTTTCCTAACTAACTAGAATAATGCATAACCAGTAACAATACACACAACCGCGCATGCGCGGTCGCGATCCGAGGTTAGCGTACCCACGCTAACAGGCGCGCGGGAAGACCCCAGGTCAAGGCTTTGTGTGGACACCGCGCGGGTAAATCCTGGGTCGAGGTATTGTTTGAAGCAAGCTCGCAACACCTTCCCCCAAAAAGAAGGTGAGTCTCCCGAACGGGAGGCGAATATGAATCATACACATAAAATGGGCACATGGGTAATCCACAAAAATAAACATACCAGAGCGCATGAGAAATGCATACAGTAAATGCACAGTATACGTGGAACATGACACAAGGTGAATATAAATAATATACATGAGAAATAAACACAAACAGTATACGTGGGAAATAAACACAACAGTATACATGTGAAATAAACACAACAGTGTACATGGGAAATAAACACAAACAGTATACATGGGAAATAAACACAACAGTGTACATGGGAAATAAACACAACAGTATACATGTGAAATAAACACAACAGTATACATGGGAAATAAACACAACAGTGTACATGGGAAATAAACACAACAGTATACATGTGAAATAAACACAACAGTGTACATGGGAAATAAACACAAACAGTATACCTATAGGGCTGGTGCACGAGAGAGGGAGTCCGCCAAAAGGTTTAATTTTCCGGGTATATGCCTGATTTTTAAATTAAACGGTTGGATAGCCAACGCCCACCTCAGCAGGCGCTGGTTTGTATGTCTCATCCGCTCTACGAACGTAAGCGGATTATGGTCTGTCAACACCTGTATCGGATGTAGAGTGCTCCCGAGGTACACGCGAAAGTGTTCGAGGGCCATTAACAAGGATAACGCCTCCTTTTCCACGGTGGCATAGTTCTTCTGGTGTTTGTTAAATTTCTTGGAGTAGTAGGCGACGGGTGGTACTACTCCTTCCTCGCCTTCCTGTAGCAGCACGGCCCCTCCTGCGACGTCGCTGGCATCGGTGTGCAAAATGAAGGGCGCTTGCAAATCAGGTGCGCGCAATACGGGCGCTCCAGACATCAGGGTCTTGAGGCTCTCGAAGGCTTGTTGGCACTCGGGGGTCCACTTGAAAACCTTCTTGCCTCCCAGGAGGTCGGTCATCGGGGCTACAACGGTTGAGAAGTTTGGGCAGAACCGTCTATAATAGCCCGCCAGGCCGAGGAGACGCATCACAGCCTTCTTGTCCGCTGGCACAGGATACTGTTGGATGGCTGCGATCTTGGCGGCGACAGGCCGGACCTCGTTCCGCCCTACCACATGTCCGAGGAAGGTGATTTGAGCATGGCCGAACTCACTCTTGGCGAGGTTCACCGTCAGGCTGTTGGCCGCCAGCACAGCGAATAGGGTCTTCAACCGGTCCAGGTGCTCCTCCCAGGTATCTCCGAAGACAACGATGTCGTCAAGGTAGCAGCGGACGCCCTCCAACCCGGTCGTGATGAAGTTCATCAGGCGTTGGAAAGTGGAAGGGGCGTTCCTAAGGCCGAAGGGGAGGACCGTGAACTGATACAGTCCCTCCGGCGTGACGAAAGCGGAGATGGCTCTCGAGCGCTCCGTTAGTCGAACCTGGTAGTAGCCTTGTAGCAGGTCCAACTTCGTCACCCACCGCGCTGCACCCACGTCGTCGATGACGTCATCAATCCTCGGCAGGGGATACCCATCAGCTTTCGTCACGGCGTTGACGCGGCGATAGTCGACGCACAGACGCATCGAGCCGTCGGGTTTGGGCACCAGGACCACTGGGGAGGCCCAAGGGCTGTGGCTGGGTTCCACGATACCTAGCTCCTGGAGACGCTGCACCTCGGCCCTAAGGTACTCCCTCTTGAAGGCGTTCAGGCGGTAGGGGCGTTGGCGGATTGGAAGAGCCCCCTCGGTATCTACGTCGTGTTCCAGGACGCCCTTGAAGTCCGTGAGAAGGGATTGAATGTCCTCCACTTGAGCACCAGCGAGATGTTTTAGTTTCTCACTCAGGTTTCGCACGATAGTCGAGTTATCCAGTTTAGGCCCTGTCGCACTGTGTGTTACCGAGAAGCACTCGTCACTCGCCTCACTCTCTTCCGGCACTACCATACACACGGGCTCCGCCCTATTGCACTCAGCCTCATCACGATCGTGGAAAGGCTTGAGGAGGTTCACATGCACTAGGCGCCTTTTCTTTCGCCTATCTGGGGTGTGTATCACGTAGTTGGCCTGCCCTTGACGCTCTAAGACTACATATGGTCCACTATACTTAGACTGTAAAGGGAGATTATTCAAGGGCAAAAGAGACAAAACTTGGTCCCCTACAGCGAAGTATCTGTCTTCAGCTCTATGAGACCTATCAAACTGTTGTTTCATCTTTGTCTGCGCACAATCTAAATTTGAATGAGCAAGACTTAAAGCAAGTTGTAACTTCTCCCTAAACTTAGGTACATAGGAGGCCAACGGGGTCTCTGCCTCGTTAGAGATCCAGCTCTCCTTCAGTACCTTAAGAGGTCCCCGTACTTCGTGACCGTATATTAATTGGAAGGGGGAATAACCTAGCGATTCTTGCACGCTGTCGCGTATTGCAAACAAAAGAAGATCTACTCCCTCGTCCCAATCCCGCCCAGTCTCGATGCAGAAAGTCCGTAGGACTCGTTTGAGAGTTTGATGAAATCTCTCAACTACTCCCTGTGACTGGGGGTGATAGGCCTAGGACCTCGACTGCCTGACACCCAGGCTTTCCATCACCTGATTGAACAAACGGGAGGTAAAGTTGGATCCCTGGTCCGACTGCACCACTGTTGGAAGGCCCACTTGGGTAAAGAAATGAATCAGGGCTCGAACTACATTCTTCGCCGTGATGCGGCGCAAGGGAATGGCTTCAGGATAGCGTGTCGCACAATCTACAATCGTGAACAAGAACTGAAAACCACGGGGGGTCTTGGGCAAAGGTCCCACGCAGTCGATAACGATTCTCCTGAAGGGCTCTTTGACTACGGGTATGGGCTGTAGTGGGTACGGTTTAACCGTGGGATTAGGTTTCCCAGCTACCTGACAGGGACGGCATGTACGGCAATATGTACTGACGTCTCTCTTTAGCTTGGGCCAGTAAAAATGAGACAAAATTTTGGCGTAGGTCTTTCTGACTCCTAAATGCCCGCCTACGCCATCATGGGCGATACTAAGAATATCCTGGCGTAGGGGGCGGGGAACTACAATCTGATGGTGAACTGTCCATGGGTGGTTGGCAGGTGAGACGGGTGAACGAAATTTCCGCAGCAATACACCTGAGCTGGTGTAGTAGCAGCTGGCCTCTCGTTCAGCTTCTGACTCACTAACCGCCCTACTACTGAAGCTGGCTAGTTCAGGATCCTCTGCCTGGAGCTGTATGAGCTTACTCCTTGTGACTGGCGAAGAACTAAAACTAGCCAGGGCCATGACACTATCATCATCAGAGCTACTCTTAGTTTTCTCTGCCGGTGAGGGATCTTCAAAAAACTCTCCTAAACCAATCTCAGGGAGGTCTACTTGACTGGAGTCTACTTCCGACTCCTCACAAGGCAAGGAGGGATCTACATCATCAAGTCTTCCACTGACAAGCTCACTACTTTCGGCACCTTCCCTTTGGCTCATGCTGCGAGTGACTACACACGCAGGAAATAGCCCAGGAATTTCCTGTTCTAACTGTCTGGTATTGTTCTCAACAGAGGGACGTGATGAAACCACGGCATTAGGTAACATCACTCCTCCAGCGAGGTCATTCCCTATCAAGAGAGATACGCCTTTTACAGGTAACCTATCCACTACTCCTAAAATGACATAACCGGATGTGATAGGGGAACGCAAATATAACATGCACAGTGGGAAACGTGATCCCCCGGTTAAACCGTTCACTAATACCCAATTTCCGGTATAACACGTCTCTATGGAGGGGACAGCATCCTTAGCCACTAGAGATAAGGCAGAGCCTGTGTCTCTCAAAATCTTAAGGGGAATGGGTTCACTGAACTGTGTGAGAGCTACGGAACCAGATGAGCAATATGGTTCGAATGGAGATGATGTGGGAGAAGAATTAGCGGTGGCAACAGGTCGGTTATTAGTAGGAGAAAGGAGATCCAACTGAACCTCCGTCTGTTCTGCCACATTGATCGAGAGAGAGGGGGTTCCTACAAGAGAGGGTTTCTTATTTATAAGTTTATAACAGTCACTAACCTCGTGACCTGACCGCTTGCAATATTTACAGAAACTCTTCCTCTCACTATTAACGCTGGGTCCCCCTGTCTCACGGGCAACGGGCTTACCTGAGGTAGATGATGGGAATCCTGTAGTCATCCGAGGTCCTGCTGCCTGTGGTGTTGACATGGGAAGAAGGGGACTGGCCCGCGGTTGTGAGGGTGGGGGTCTTTGGTCCGAGGGAGTGGGTCTGAAATGTACCTTAGGATTAGTGAGGCAAAAGTGATCCGCCACTGGGCCTGCCTCAGCTAGTGTGCGGATACCTCTCTGGTCGAGGTGGGCTCGTAGGTCTAGGTGAATGTTGGTGCGGATGTCTTCGAGCAGAATTAACTCAATTATTTCTGAGGGAGTTTTGGCATTCTCGCTCTCTATCCATTTGTGTATGAGTGTGTGTTTGCGCCGAAAGAATTCGACGTATGTTTCTTGACTTTCTCTTTTCCGTTTCCTAAACTGTTGTCTATAGGCTTCAGGAACAAGTTGATAGCTCGTAAGCACAGTGGTCTTAACCAGCTCATAGTCTTTAACCTGCTCGTCGGAGAGAGCGGAGAAGACATCTAAAGCCTTACCAGTAAATGACCGATAGACGAGCTGAGTCCACTTATCGTACGGCCACTCGTTCATTTTAGCCGTTCTTTCAAAGCAGGCAAAGAACCTGTCTGGTTCATCTGCATCAAACTTAGGAACACTACCTAGGAAGTTGTTTATGTTAAATGTGGGAGTGTTATTTGTTTGAGCCTGCCCCGGTCCCTGTTTTATAGTTTCCACTTGTAACTCGAGTTTTTTAATTTCCAGCTTTAATTCTAAAAGGCTTTGGGTCTCCCCGGCTCCCTGACATGGGGGGTCGCTCTCCTGCTCGTCATAATATTCATTTTCCACGAGGTGGTCATGTATCCTCTGTTTCAGCGAATGTACTGACAAGCTGGAGTATCCCTCCAATCCGAGGCGCCGAGCAACAGCCGTAAGCTTAGTCTTTTTAAGTTTTTGTAGGGCTGTGAATGTAGGGGCTGTTAAGAATTGTTCAACGTCTGCCATTTTTTTTTCCGGCAACCTTAAGCACAATTTAAACACAATAGGCTAACCTAGCTACAGTGACAAGTCGTTATGTGAGTTCAAATGAGAAAGAATAACCAACTGGTGCTTACCGCGAGATATCTCCAATCGCACACACACAATACACAGTACATAAACACGTAATAAAGCACTTGCGATGGAGTTCTAAATACGTATAGCACACATTTGTAATGGTTCGTGATCCAGGCACGGGCCCCCACTTGTTGCAGTCTAGGTAAATATGACTACAACAACGAACTCTACTTGTCACTGAGGGGGGTTGAATAAAAGCGTGATGTATAAAAATACCTAATTATTAAGTGATACTTAATTAATACAAGAATACTACATCACACTTACAACCTAGCTAAGGCCTATTTCTTAACTTAAGGTACACAATACTTAGGATAATGGTGAGACATGACCACTTGGGTCAGGGGTAGAAGAGAAGTGACGCGAACCCACGCCACGCCGAGTTGAACAGAGGTCAGCGTGAAGAGAGTTGCCAGACGTCACCATACGGCGACGTAGTACAGAATCATAATACATTCTGTAGTCACAAGCACACATAGCAAGGCACGCAACAACAATAAGAATACTCTTGAAAGGTATTCAGCAATCATAATTGGAACTAGCTACTTTCCTAACTAACTAGAATAATGCATAACCAGTAACAATACACACAACCGCGCATGCGCGGTCGCGATCCGAGGTTAGCGTACCCACGCTAACAGGCGCGCGGGAAGACCCCAGGTCAAGGCTTTGTGTGGACACCGCGCGGGTAATCCTGGGTCGAGGTATTGTTTGAAGCAAGCTCGCAACAATATATATATGTATATATATATATATACATACATATATATTGTAACACATCATCGGTAATCTAAATCGTAAGATGGAATTTACATGTGCAGAATCGTCCTAATAGCGACGTTCTAAAGGATGTTTGGGTGTATATTTTTGATTGCTACAGTTTGTATTGAAGGAATTATCATAAACTTACGTTTTAGCAGTTTATCCGTCCTGCAAATATAGAGCTACAGTTAGGATTGGTGATAGGGGGAGTCGCCCACTATACAAGCCCTCTACACCAACACTCGTGTTGCACTGGGACATGCCCGTCAATGCCACTGCTCTAAGACGAAGCTCTGTCCATTCTATGTTGGAATATCAAATAAAGTAGTACATCATACATACATGTACCAAGGCTTTTCCCCCCCTTACCATGGGGGTAACCAAAAAGGACAAGGCACAAAAACATTCCCACCCATTTCATCCCCGAAAACACTCCACATCCTTCCACCCTCCCTCCCATCTTAGCACCCCCCAGATGACGGGTCATCCCTGCACCCTGTCCACTGCCCTGGGTCAGAAGCAG
>NC_134791.1:59027782-59047782 GCF_046742065.1 Oratosquilla oratoria
TAACTTAATATGAACTTCCTTCCCTACGTCTTTCAAAAGATCTATCGATATACCATCTTCCCTAGGTGCTTTTCCTTGTTTCATAGTTATTAAAGCAAATTCTTCTTCTTCCTTTGTAATCTCTGGTACACTACTAACGTCTAAACATGAATTTACTTATTCAACTACGGCCGATTTAATGAAGCGGCCTTGCTGTGGATGTTCTGTGTCTTGCGACACTGCTTCTGACCCAGGGCAGTAGACAAGGTGCAGGGATGACCCGTCATCCAGGAGATGCTAAGATAAGAGGGAGGATGGAGGGGTGTGGAGTGTATTCAGGGATGGAATGGGTGGTAATGATTTTATGCCTTTTCTTTTTTTTTGCTACCTCCCTTGTAAGGGGGAAAAAGCCTTGGCATATATATGTATGTATGTATGTAACTACGGTCTTCGACGAGTAAAGTTCATGGTAACATTCTTCTACTCTTTTTACCATTTTGTCTCTACATTTAATTATTTCTCCATTTCTATCTTTCAAACATATGATTTACTGTCTTCCAAAAGAATGTTTGCGCTCGGTCACTTTAATACTTTTACCCTTCCGAATAGTTTCCTCTGTTTCATCCATGTTTCTCATTATTTTCTCTTATCTCAGCCTTTTGTTGATACGCTTGTTTAGTTCTACTCTTTCTATTTCGTCTCTTCTGCTTTTAATCTGCATGGTCCTTCTTCTTTTAATTAGGTCATTTGTAGCTTGGGAGTATTTTTTTTTTCTAATGTTTTATGTACTTCCTACTTTTTCTGTATTTACAGCTTGCTTGGATGATATTTTCAGAAGGTTGAGTTAGGAAGAGAAAGGTTTGAAGGTTAATGGCGAATACTTGAACCAGTTAAGATTTGCGAATGACATTATTCTTATTTCAAAAAGAGCAGAAGACCTGCAAGATATGCCGAGTGATACAAACAAGGCAAGTCTCGAAGTAGGTTTAAAGATGAATAAGAGTAAAACCAAATCAATGTTCAACACGAAAGTTCAAAGTGAAGAGATCGTAATTGATGATGAGAGTCTTGAGGAAGTTGAAAAGTATAATGATTTAGGCTAGATGGTGCAAGTGACAAAAGATCATGATAATGAAATAAAAAGACACATTACAATTGGTTGGAAAGTCTTTGGTAAGTATAAGATCCTGAGAGGCTCTCTACCTTTATGTTTGAAACGTAGATTTTACAATCAATGCATTCTACTACCAATAATCTACGGGTGTGAGACTTGGAAACTAACGAAGGTAATGGAAACAGAACTAAGGACAGCACAGAGGAGAATGGAGAGATCAATGATGGGAATACCGCTGAGAGACCGAAAGAGAGTAATTTGGGTGAGAGAGCAGACTGAAGTGAAAAATATTGTGGAAGCAATAAAAGAGAGAAAGTGGAATTGGGCAGGTAAGCTGGTGCGAGCGATTGATGAGTGATGAATCAAGTGTGTAACCGAGTTGACTCCGTGATATAGGAAGCGTGGAAGAGGGAGACCAGACAGAAGGTGGAGAGACGATTGAGAAGTTTGCATGGGTGATGTTGCAGAGGATGGCGCGGTCGTGTCAATCATGGTTTTCCTCAAACCTGCAAAGCTTTCCATCATAGTCCAGTCAACCCGCCGGGCATCTAAAAAAAAAAAAGCTGTCACCACACATTTTGGCTTGTTTGAATACATTCAAATGCCCTTCGGCCTCAACAACTCTGCCCAAACTTTTCAGAGATTCATGGACAGTTTTATGAGGTCTGCCTTTTTGCTTCACTTACATCGACGATGTGCTCATTGCCAGTTCCGACAAAGCAACGCACCAAGACCATCTGAAACAAGTCTTTACCCGACTACATGACTACGGCATCCACATCTACGGTAAATATAACAAAAGAAAAAATTAAAATGTGTATAGATAAACTCAAAGTTAATAAAACACCAGGGCCTGACGGTTGGCATCCAAGAATCTTAAAGGAAATGAAAAATGAGATTGTTGTTCCATTAGAAATTATTTTCAAGAAATCCATCATATCCGGAGATGTCCCAAGAGAATGGAAGCTAGCTAACGTTACTCCCATATTCAAAAAAGGTGACAAAAAGAAACCAAATAACTATAGGCTTCAATCGTAGGAAAAATAATGGAAACTATCATCAGAGATGCTATCGAACATCATTTAGAAAGTAACCGTTTGATAAATGATAGCCAGCATGGTTTCAGACGGAAACGTTCTTGCGTGACTAACTTACTCGAATTCTACAACACAGTTATCTCGAATTATGACAAAAGAAACATTATAGATTTAATATATCTAGACTTTGCAAAAGCTTTTGATACCGTCCCCCATGAAAGACTACGTACTAAATTAGCTTTACACGGAATAAGTGGTAACCTATTAAGTTGGACTAGTAATTGGTTGAATGATCGAAAACAGAGAGTTGTTTTAATGGAAAAACTTCTAGATGGAAAAATCTTACTAGTGGAGTTCCTCAGGGTTCCGTTCATGGGCAACTTATATTCATATCATATATAAAAGATATACACCATGGACTGAAATCTGTCTCCAAATTTGCTGATGATACAAAACTGTGTGGAACGGCAAATGATCACTTAAACCAATTTGATATTCAAGAAGATTTAGATAAATTACAGCAATGGTCTGAAAAGTGGCCAATTAAATTTAACACAAATAAATGCAAGGTTATGCACGTAGGTAAAAATAACAGTAAGTATGACAAGTTATTTGGAAATTCGTTAACAAAAGTGGATAGTGAAAAGTATCTTGGCATAATTATCAGTAACGACCTCAAATCATCCAAGCAGTGTATTTCAGACTCTGAGAAAGCAAATAAGATTCTAGGACTGATTGCGCGATCTTTTGATTTCAAAAGTCCATCACTCATTAACAAGCTATATAAATCGTTAGTTCGTCCACATTTGGAATATGCTGTTTCCGTATGGTCACCGAATCTCATTAAAGACATTGACAGATTGGAAAAAGTACAACGGAGAGCCACAAAACTAATTCCAAATATCAAAAATAAATCATACGAAAATCGACTAAAACATATAAATCTGTTTTCCCTAAAAAAAGCGTAGACTCAGAGGTGACTTGAAACAGGTCTTTAAAATTCTATAGGGAATTGACAACATCAAAAGTGACAAAATTTTCACACTGAATGAGAATCAGACAAGAAACAATGGTCTCAAACTGTCCAGAAAAAGATTCAATTTGGAAGTAGGTAGAAACAACTTTGCCAACCGTGTAGTTAATTAATGGAATAAACTTCCTGCAGAGGGAGTGCAATATAGTTCAGTTCGAAGCTTTAAGAATCATTTAGATAAACACCTAAGCAAGATGCTGTAATGATTATAATTCATTAGTTATATGTCAATCTATTATTATTTACTATTTACCTGTTTGTTTATTATTTAACTATACCAATGCATTTATTTATGTATTTTATTTTATATTTACATTATTATAGTTTTTATTTATTATCTTTTTTCGCATCCGACCTAGATATGGACCAAAAGGTCTCCTGTCGGCATGCTCCGCCTTTGTAATCCTTTGTAATCATCCTCGACAAATCTGAGTTTGGTTTTTCATCCATAAACTTCCTAGGACACACCGTCACATCTTCAGGCTGTCTCATCCCGCTGCGATACCATCCAGGATTTCCTGAAACCTACAACACGGCGCGAACTCAAACGATTCCTTGGTATGTTTAGCTTCTATAACAGTTTCATTCCAGGCTACGTTCAACTGCTCCGACCACATATACACCGATCACAAACCAATCACAACTACATTCATCCATGAAAAAAACCTACTCCCCAAGATAGCTATAACACAGATTTAATTTTCCTAGTTCATCAGAGATATTCGCTATGTTTGCGGTGAAGATAACTACTCTGCCGACGCACTCTCGCGCAATGTATTTGCAGTCTCTATCTCTCTCATCGACTACACCGCAATCGCCGTAGACCAAACTGATGATACTGAGCTGCAGCGATTGATGGGAAACCCCGCGTTGCAGATGGAGAAGGTACAGCCCCCTGGAACCAACATTCAGCTCTACGCCGATGTCTCCACGGACACCATCTGGCCCTATTTGCCCGGGAACCACAGGTATCCCTCGTTTCGCCATTTGCATGACCTCTCCCACCCAGGTGCTTGATCTTCGCAGCACGTGATGTCATCCCGATTCATCTGGAGTGGAATCGCCAAAGACGTTGGCACTGGACCCGCACCTGCGTCAAGTGCCAAGCTCCGAAGGTCACACGCCACACCATCTCCCCTCCAGGTACCTTCCGTCCAGTCTCTACTAGACTAGAGCACGTCCACATCGAGATCGTCGGACCGCTTCCCTTCTCCGACGGCTTCAGGTATATTCTTACTTGTGTAGACCGTTTTACACTCTGGCCCAAAGCCATCCCGCTTACAGACATAAGCACAGACACAGTAGCCAAAACTTTCATTACCACCTGGATTTCAAGATTCGGTACACCACTCAGCCTCACATCCAACCAATTTGAATCCATTCTATGGAACAAAATTATGCCTTTGCTAGGTATCCGGTATTTCAGATCAGCAAGCTACCCTCCTTAACCCAATGGACTCATCGAACGCTTCCACCGACAATTCAAGGCTTCACTTGCAGCAACAGCACGCGACCGCACCGACTGGTCTACTACGCTTCCAGTGGTTCTCCTCGGCATGCGTACGTCTCTCAAAGAAGACCTTGGCCACTCTTCTGCAGAACTTCTTTATGGCACTCCACCCCGCCTGCCAGGTGAGTTCCTTGCATCCGCCCCTGTGGCACAGCCATGCAGCATTCAAGATTATGCCATTAATCTTACAGATACAATGCAGAAACTCCAACCGGTACCACCACATACTTCACCCACAAGAACGTTCGTGAGCCAGGACCTCGATGACTTCTCACATATTTCCGTTCGCGTGCAGGGAGTAAAGAAGCCTTCAGCAACCGTACGATGGACCATACAGAGTCGCCAAGAGGACAAGAAAGAACATGACCATCGATCGCTGTAGAATCACTGACGTCATTTCCATGGACCGCGCCAAGCCTGTATACCTCCTCTCGGATAACACACAAGATCCTGTTTGTCTTCCGACACCTCCAGACAGACAGGCTACAAACCACAAGCACAAGACTGCAAAGAAGAAACAGATATCGTTCCTCCTATCTCGTCGGTAGGGGGAAGGTTCTGTAGTGTTCTGTAGCCAACACATGGAATGTCCCCTTAACCCGTAAAATCCTACGACCCCTCAAATCAATTCGTCTCTGATGAATTTATGGCGACGAGGAAGAGTGTTTAAGGGTATATGAGTCTTTCTGTGCATGGCTGATTTTGTACACACTACTGCGTAATGTGTTGTTTATGCGCAACCACGCCCACACATAGAAAAGCTTCCTCTTAGTTCCTTGAGGCATGTTTACACTAATATCACACTGATTGAGGTAGATAATCCCGATAAATAAGATGCAAAAAAGCACTCCTGAGTCACCACGTGTATCAACGCTCTACCGTGTGTATGAAAGCACTAACTGGCATCGTAGCAGTGTTGACAAGTCAGACAAACTTCCCTAAAAGTATGAAAGCGCTACAAAATCTAACGCGATTTCTGTAAGGGGTTGAATATCGCTACTATTTTTGTAGATAGTATCATGACCAGTCATGGGATTGACTTTAAATATCCTAGCTATTTTTCTGGAAGATAGCTGTTCTTTAAGGAATAGTATCAGCCGTTAGCTCTGAGCACGGAAGTGCTCATCCCAAGTGTGCGTAAGGGTAAATATACCGCAGTGAACTTATGTTCTGACAGGTACATTCCGACGAGAACACCACCAGCCGTTGGCACAGAGTACAGAAGTGCTCATTCCAAATGTGCCCAAGGGAATCATACCACGGCAAACTCAATGGTGTGTTCTGACTCCCCTTTTTGAAAAACGTTCCATACTTTCTCCCTACCATTCATTCCAGGCTGGCCGTTTCCAACAAGGGCGACTATTAGTGGAACCAACCTTGGTGACGATACAATGTATATATATATATATATATATATATATTATATATATATATATATATATATATATATACATATATATATATATATATATATATATATATATATGTGTGTGTGTGTGTGTGTGTGTGTGTGTGTGTGTGTGTGTGTGTGTGTGTGTGTGCGTGTGTGTGTGTGTGTGTGTGTGTGTGTGTGTGTGTGTGTGTGTGTGTGTGTGTGTGTGTGTGTGTGTGTGTGTGTGTGTGTGTGTGTGTGTGTGTGTGCGTGCGTGCGTGTGTGTGTGTGTGTTTGTGTTTGTGTTTGTGCGTGTATGTGTGTGTGTATACTATATCATTTAGATTTTGTAAGGGTGCCTTTGAAACTACATCTCCATGTTGAATTGGCTACTTGCTACGAAAGCAGAGTCACAACTCCAAGTGCAAAAGCTCACAGGAGAATTTGGGTGAGTGGCTGAATATTTTGCGTAGCAGCTCCAACTTCGTCTTTCGTTCCAACTTGTTTGTTTTGCGCCTCGCTTGCTTGGGCTAACTTTTTCTTCGAAATTATTGTTTTACCTTTCCTCAGCTTCATAGAAAATTGTTTTTGGTTCACACTAGGGCACCAGTTGACATTTCCTCTCTCCTGGACTTACATTTCCTTTATTATGAGGCTATTGATAATGTATATACATGTATGCATAGTTCGTAAATATGTGGAAAGCAGCTAATTAGAGAAATGTTTAGAAGAGCAAAGATGATTTCCGGTGAAAAGGGGAAAATATTTCTTTCAAGTTTTATACTTACGTTGTCTAAGGAAGTGGAGCCTTGCAGTCTGTCTTCCTGTGCATCCGTAACTACATTTTACGCCTTTTACACGGTCTCTCGCCTATTCTATGACCTCATTTTCTTTTTTCTTTCAATATCACTTTCTTTTGTTGTTTTTCTCATTTAAGTGATGATTTTGTTTTTCTTGCGTTCTCTATATTCTCTTTGAATTTATCTTCCTTCTCTGTTTCCTAGCTTCATTTTTTTCTTCTTTTTCTATTGGCATACTTACATTCTTTCGCCTTCCCTACTCCTCCCTCCTGTCAACTAGTTTCTTTCATACAAACATGTTTGATGTAGTGCTCACTAGTACGTGTTTGCACAAGTATGTACTGTATATGTGCGGATGCATGTGTGTATTTGTGTGTGTGTGTGTATTTACCTAATATTTACCTAGTTGTATCTTACTGGAAGGAGAGCTATGCTCGCGATGTTCCGACTTTTTATCTCGCAGTGTCTAATTTTCTCTTAAATTTGTACCTAGTTTTTGCACACACTATTGTTTCGTCCAGTTTGTTCTAGATGTCTGCCACTTTGTGTGGAAAACTGTTGTTTCAGGTCTCTGCTATAACTATCCTTTTTTATGTCTTCTTGTGTTTCTCTTCTCTCAATTTATTAAGTCCTCTTTATCAATGACTTCCGTGCCTTTCATGATTCTGTAGATGGTCAGTAAGTCGTCTCTCTTTTTTTCTTCTTCTTCCTCTTGTGTGTGTGTGTGTGTGATTGTGAGCTTGTGTTTGAGTACCTGTGTATGTATGGAGAGTGACAGACAAACAAAGAAGCAGACAGGCAGAAAGAGAGAGAGAGAGAGAGAGAGAGAGAGAGAGAGAGAGAGAGAGAGAGAGAGAGAGAGAGAGAGAGAGAGAGAGAGAGAGAGAGAGAGAGAGAGAGAGAGAGAGAGAGAGAGAGAGAGAGAGAGAGAGAGAGAGAGAGAGAGAGAGAGAGAGAGAGAGAGAGAGAGAGAGAGAGAGAGAGAGAGAGAGAGAGAGAGAGAGAGAGAGAGAGAGAGAGAGAGAGAGAGAGAGAGAGAGAGAGAGAGAGAGAGAGAGAGAGAGAGAGAGAGAGAGAGAGAGAGAGAGAGAGAGAGAGAGAGAGAGAGAGAGAGAGAGAGAGAGAGAGAGAGACAGAGAGACAGACAGACAGACAGACAGACAGACAGACAGACAGACAGAGACAGACAGAGACAGAGAGAGAGAGAGAGAGAGAGAGAGAGAGAGAGAGAGAGAGAGAGAGAGAAAGAGAGAGAGAGAGAGAGAGAGAGAGAGAGAGAGAGAGAGAGAGAGAGAGAGAGAGAGAGAGAGAGAGAGAGAGAGAGAGAGAGAGAGAGAGAGAGAGAGAGAGAGAGAGAGAGAGAGAGAGAGAGAGAGAGAGAGAGAGAGAGAGAAGCGAGAAAATTATTACAAGATAAAGGGAGAATGATTGAAAAACCTATGCTTAGACTTTCATGTTTAATCTTGATGTATCTAAACACGCTAGTTTTAATAACTAACAAGAGTATCCTTTTATGTACTATGTTACGCAAAATGATACTTTCAACATCTAATTTGATTCATCTTTTCACTCAACGGTAGTTGGTTTATTTGGAAAAGTAAGAGACGTGTCGAGAATCAAACTTTACGTTTTAGTATTTTTGTCCAGAGATGTCTTTTTGTTATTTCACTGCATTCATTGTTATTCTACGTGCAGGCATAGACGACAAAGAGAAAATTAGAATGCTGTTGAAAAATATAAGAAAATGGTAACAGCATGTGAAAGATAGAACGTGTAAATTTGTGAACTAGAATTTCAAAATTACTGAGAGGAATTGCATATGAAAAATACAAAAGGCTGTTACGCATTTATGTATCTCATGCGTATTGATAAAGACAAATGATAATTTACAATAAATTTGACAAACGTAAGCATAGGTTAAGAGTAAACGTTTTTTAGATATATACGTTAATTTGATTAAATTTGTCTCTTCGGATGCTATATATGTATTTTCAATATATATTGTGATTTGTTCCCATAAAAAAGTACTGATGATATTGGGTTATCATAGAAGTAATTTGTGCTGTAACCATCTAGAAGTTTAGTTCGAGAAATGATGTCTGACTTCATCTTAGAAATTATGATATATACATGAAACGGAGTCGTTCACCATAACCATACGACTTTAACACACTGTTTCCTTGTTTTTAGGTATTACTTGTATATTTAAGTTTTGCCTTTCATATTCAAACTGTCAATAGTATTTCAAGTGCATGAAAGATAGCTCTCGAACAACAAGATTTCATAATATTGTTTCTTTCCTTTTTTCTATACAATTTTAGAATAGAAAAACTATGTAATTGGACAGCATGATGAAACCTCGTGTGAAACCGAATTTCCATCACAGTCATAGAATCGACTGTCACTGTAGGTCTAACTTGATTCAGCTAGCATACTACATGGTCGACTCTAGAAGTCTAGCTTGATATCTGAGATATTGATCGTCCTGAGGCATGAATAATTCTCACCCTTTTGTAGATAGGCAGTTTGCTGTCATATTTTTTTTCTTAATCGTAAATTAAAATTGTCGAGAATACTGTTCAACAATCGTCCCCTTTGTCCCCTTTCATCCACACGACCGTAATAAGATAGAAGCTTGTATTTGTAATAATAGAAAAAGGATGAACAATTATTAATTTTTTGATAAAAATAATCTTTAATGAAAGGCCAGGGAGCATGTTGACTTACTCAAACGCCGGCGCTAGTCTCCACGGTTTATCCGAGCAAATTCCCATAAAGCCACCCTGCCATCTCCAAACAAATCTTGACAGGTTCAATCAACTTACCCAAGCCATGAATTCTGTAAGCGTCCCCTTTGTCTCTTGTGGAAATAACCCTATAATTAGGATCAACATAAGGTAAACGTGCCACATGTCCATAGAGGGAAGTTAACGTGCTGTAGTCGGCTAGATATCCCTACAACTACTCTAGCGCAGTGGGTTCCATCGTCAAAAGTATGCGGCGCCTACCCCTTGCGGCTGCATATCTATAACTGAATTAGATAAACATTTTCTGAGGCGAAATTATGTAGACAGAATGTATATGACAACCCCCTGTTGTCACGCTGGGCCAACAGAGTGGAACGTGAAGGAGAACCCAGCCAGTCGCTCCCACACTGACGTGGGAAGAGCATTTGCAGGTAATCCCTCTCTTTGGAACCTTACCTTTTTTCACACGGGTTTTATTAATTTCCCTAGTGTCTTTATTATTACCATGCCTCCTACAAAAGAATTGATTAACCATTTCAGTACGAGTCAAATTCTCAAGCGCAGCATAGACTGCCATATGAGCGATGCATCACACTACTCGCATTATGAAATATAAAGTCACTGCTGTATTATCCGTTCTCTTTTATTCTTAATAATGATAAACACAGAAAACGTGATCAAACTAGTTCACAGAACCCGGGAGTAACTCATGTACAACTACAATATATATATATACATATATATATATATATATATATATATACATATATATGTATATATATACATATGTATACATATATATACATATACATATATATACATATATATATATACATATATATATATATATATATATATATAATCAAGCCGCCGATGCTGGCATACTCGTGTACCCACTTGCGCCTCATGACGCCTACGTGGGCGTCATCGTACCGAAGGAGTTAAAGAAAGAATTGCCAAAGCCATTGGACTAAAGAAGGCAGACCATGGAACTAAAGAAATTAATGAAATGTTGAAGGTGGCCAAGTCCAAATTTAAGAGAGGGAGAGAGGGAGTAGAGCTAGAGATACCATCCTAGTAACCTGGCGCAGGGGGTCATAAGAAGACGTCTCCTTCAGAGATTTTACTTTTGTTAGTGAATTTGACTATAAAAAAGTTTTATGATGTCAAAAGCCCTTAGAGAAGACTTTTTGGGACACCCTATCCTAGGTTTCTAGGATGTCATATATAACCCTCCTCCCTCCCGAAATTGTATCAGGTATCACTTGATTTTGGAATTGGCTACCTCCTCCAATATTCCACTGATTTTTTTTAGTTCCATGGCTTTCTTTCTTTAATCCAATGACTTGGGCAATTATATATTTAGTTAATTCCTTTGTAGAGGCCATGGTAATGATACAGACACTAGGGAAATGAAGAAAACCAATGTGAAAAAAGCAAGGTCCCGAAAAGAGGGATTACTTACAAATTCTTTTCCCACGGCAGTGTAGAAGCGATTGGCAGGATTCTACCTCACGTTCAACTCCTCTGTTGGACAACAAGGGGGTGCCAGATACATTCTATCTACTTAATTTTACTGCAGGTCTAACCACTACTACTGATCTTGCCCAAAACAGGCTCGGATGGCCACTGATTAAGAAGTTTATCTGCTCTTTTGGTGGTTTTCTTTTTCCTCCACCTGTGTGTCCAACACACCCATCTCACTGCTGGGTCATCAGTAGAACATGCGCCTAACTACCTCTTTGTCCTGTTCAGATTCAAGTACATAAAAAATCTTCACATAATCTTTACAAGTTCCATTATTTGGGATTATGCGCCAGGGGGTGTGTTTCTTCACTCACATAGCGTCTCCAGCCCACACGATCTCTCCAAAAGTGATCTCTCATGCCATGAGGTCTGTTAGTGTCCTCATCATCTCCTCCACTGAGTGCTGTCTCTTGTTAAGACAACCCTGTAAGTATAATCAACATCAGGGAGACGTGCAACATGCCTATGTAGCCATAGATGACGTTCACGAGATATATAAGCACCAGGCATAAACTGAGTCTCACAGAATAATCTTTGGTTTTATACAAAGTAATTTCGGCGATATCCCGTGATTCTCCGAAAACACTTGATACCAAAGACATCAAGTCAGCATTTAAGGTTCATGTCTCAAAGTCCTACAGGAAGACAAGAAGCACAAGTGGTTTGAATATTCGGATCTTAGTCCTCCTACATATATATTGGCAATGCCATATATTTTGGTCGAATGAGTCCATAACAGCATGGACAAAGCCAATACTTTACAGTACATCCTGATATGACTCAGCACTGTCAAGGATAACACTCTAGGGATATGTAAAGATTTTCAAAATCCCAATGTTCTCACCAGATCAGTGAGCAGACTGAACTACATTTTGTAGTAAGTCCCCAAGTGCCTGGACCTTGGTCTTGATATAGGAAACCTGGAATCTAACCTTCAACAACTCCTAAAGAAGAACAGCATCATCAGTAAAGAGAAGGTCAGTGACTTTAGTGTTGCCAATGTATGTTCCGTAATGACGTCGATCAATAGCTCTGTCCAGTGTTCAGTCCATGTAGATGTTGAAAAGTGTTTGGCGAGGACATATCCTTGTTTCATTCTAGAAAAAAGAAAAGAAGATGGGCATGCCTCGTCCATGCTTTACAGCACCCTCTATTCCAGATTATAAGTCAGAAATCTAAGTCAATTAGTCTAGCAGGAATCCAAAGGATTAGTAGAAATTCCCCAAACACCCCACGATGCACCAAGTAAAACGTCTTCTTGATATCAGCATGAGCTGAAAGAACCCCTGCTAAAACTCACTCCAGCACTCCATAAGAACAAGAAGAGCTAAGATCCAATCAGTTATTGACTTACAGGGGGTAGAACCAGATTTCTTAGGCATCTGAAGCTTTATCAGATCTGAATAAACCTGTGTCATTAATAGATGGGGAAGCACTTTACCTGGCACACTGAGCAGTGTAATTCTAGGGTACTTTTTGCAATCATGCCGGTCCCCTATTATCTTGCAGATAGGGAAGGCCAGACTTTTTTTTCCAGTCAGGGGGAATGCTATAGATTTAGTCGACAGCAGGCAGTACCGAATGCAAATCGTACACCAGGGGTTCACTTCCAGCTTTCAGCAACTTCGCATTGATGTTGCAATTGCTAGCTTTCAACTTACAACCAGACACTTTACTCAGGATAGGGGCTACATCCCTCCATGCTCGACATTAGCTGGATATCTGCAGTTCGGAGTGGACTCCTCTGGAGGGTCAAAAGTTTGGAGTGTAGTTACTTCAGAGTTCAGTCAGAGGTCTTTTGCATCAGAATGGCCCTCGACATCCTCAGCGATTCTCTTGAAGTGCTTTTTCCTTACCTATCATCATGAGATCTCTAGTCCGCTGTTTCTGCATCCTGTATTGGATCAGGTCCACGGCTTGTCTGAGAGCAAGATCCAAATATACATTCTCCAGTGTCTCATAAGAAGCCATACCACTCCTTGACATTGAACCCTTTCCAAGGCACTCCTCGTCAGCTTTAAGAGTTTCACGTTTGAAGGGATCCCGCAGTTCTTCAGTGTACTCAAGAATGCCAAGTACTTGAAACCAATTAGAGATTGCCACTGCATATCCCTGGTCAAAGCATCATCACTGAGCTTCTTGACATGAAACTCAGGTGGGTTACATCTCGGGATTCTCCTCAATTTGAAAAGTAGTCTGACTGTTGCGACCATAGCTGCGAAGGTCCCATTGAATTTAGCGATCCGGTTAACCCTGAAATTCTGTAGGATCTTCTGCCTATTACACACAAGTATGTGATAAATCTCATTTACCACTCCTCTTGTATTGCTATACCGAGTCCATTGGCGTGCTTCTTGTCTCTGGAACCAGGAACCAGTAATCCTCAGACTTCTAGATTTTGCAAAATTGAGAAGAAGAAAGCCGATACTGATCCTGGTTTTAGAACCTTGACAGTTAGTACATAATTCATAGCCATTTCTGTCGTTGCCAGTGACCACATCAAAGTCACTCTTTACCATGGAAATATATTATTGATGTTAATAACAATGTTGATAATACTATTTTTCCATTGATGCTAATAATGATACTGACATAATAGTATAGTACAGGTTCCACCGCAATTACTACAACTACTATTACTATTACTATGGAAATAATGTTATGTGTATAAAACAATTGTATTTCCTTCTTTCTAATTGGCAGAGTAAAATAATTCTTTGAATTTTCGTCAAAGGAAAAAGAAAAGAGAGAGAGAGAGAGAGAGAGAGAGAGAGAGAGAGAGAGAGAGAGAGAGAGAGAGAGAGAGAGAGAGAGAGAGAGAGAGAGAGAGAGAGAGAGAGAGAGAGAGAGAGAGAGAGAGAGAGAGAGAGAGAGAGAGAGAGAGAGAGAGAGAGAGAGAGAGAGAGAGAGAGAGAGAGAGAGAGAGAGAGAGAGAGAGAGAGAGAGAGAGAGAGAGAGAGAGAGAGAGAGAGAGAGAGAGAGAGAGAGACATAGAGAGAGAGAGAGAGAGAGAGAGAGAGAGAGAGAGAGAGAGAGAGAGAGAGAGAGAGAGAGAGAGATAGAGAGAGAGAGAGAAAATGAGAGGATCATCAGTCCTTTCATTCACTCCTCCCGGTGTTGGAATTCTTATCCATAGCTACAGGAACATGTTCAAAGAGGTCGTGTTTAAGGTGTGGCTCCAGAAGGGTTGAGGAACAAGGCATATTATTTTTTCCTATGCATTCTTCTTTGAGTTGATATTTGTCTCCGAATAAAAGAGGCAGGTTGACTTTGGTTCATAGGAGTGATATTGAAGTTCGTGAATATTTATTTTCAAACAATACAATTTCCTATCAAACGAAATTGTATAATCAGCAATAACAGCAATAGCAGTGATAAAATAATGAGAATGATGATACATATCAAAGGTCCTTACACCCACATATTAGGGTAACAGAGGAAAAGCACACATCGACCCCGCTCTCAACCCCCACACACCAAATTTCAGCCCAACCCCATTCATTGCCTCTCCCATCAGAATACCTCTTAGAAAAAAGGCTACCACTGGTTCCTGCCACACTGCTCGAGTCAAAGGCAACAACGAGACAGCACCTCCACTGAGTAAGTAAACAAATGAATGAATAACTAAATTAAATAATTAAGTAATCAAAATATATGTTATAAAATAAATAATCTAATTAATTCATATACAAATACATGGATAGGTGAGTGAATATATATATAAACAAATAAATTATAAAGAAATATTTAATAGATAGATGAATGAATAAAGAAATATGTGAATAAGTAAATAGATGAATACGTTTGTAAATAAATAAATAAATGAATAAATAAATGAATAAATAAATAAATAAATAAATAAATAAATAAATAAATAAATAAATAAATAAATAAATAAATAAATAAATAAATAAATAAATAAATAAATAAATAAATAAATAAATAAATAAATAAATAAATATACTGTTCATGCAGTTACAGTCACTCTCCACACCCGCATATCTCTTACCCTCTCCTATCCCTGCTCGACATTTTTGTTCTTTTTTGTAAGCGACTTGTAGATGAGGCTCGTAAATATAGGTAGACAAATGAGATAGAGGGGTAGGTGGTAAAGAATTAATTTTCATGGGTCGGGCGTTTGGTAAACAACAGCTGGTAGGCTAGGAAATTGCATAAGCTCGAGCTTAATGTTTACAAACAGTCGCCGGGGACCCGATTTCCATATTGTTCGGAACTGAATAGTTCTTTACTGCTTCTACCATTGAATTTTCTGTATTAAGTCCATGTCTGTCTATCTTATGTCCCAAATGAATAACAGTGTCCTGCAAAAACTTTTATTTTTCAAGTTTCATTTTAAATCCTGCTTCAACTAGTCTTGAGAATACGAAACTTAATTTCTTAAAGTGCTCAACTGCTGTTTGGGAAACGATTGAAATATCATCAAGAAATGCAATGGCAGTGTTTCCTAATAACCCATCTAGAGCTGTATTCGTTAATCTCATGTAAGTTAATGGATTATTACATAACCCGAATCCCACTCGTTTAAACGCATAGTGTCCCGTTGATGGAGAAAAGGTTGTAAATTCTCGTGAGTCTTCATGCAACTCGACCTGCCAAAACGCATACATGATGTCTATGGTGTTAAAATACTTATTCTCGGTTACCAAACTCCTAAGAGTGTCTCTTATTATCGGTAACGGTAATCTATCGGGTATAGTCTGTTTATTCAATTCCCTGTAATCAATAACTGGACACATGATACCATCTGATTTTGGCAATAGGATCGAGGGAAATTCTATTCCTTTTACTATTTTCAATATGTAAATTAAGTCAGTGTGCATTGTATTCCATATTGCTTGAGTAAGCAGTATTGCATGCGTGGTTTGTAACAGCTGCTCTGTTGGAGAAAGGGTGGAGAAGAAAATTCATTTGGTTCATGTGTGTAAGATCACACCTTTAGGAGAGTCCCATGGTGCAACCTAGAGAACCAAGTGTAGTAATATTCGGGAAATAAAAAAATAAAAAATTAAGCTCCGTTTAATTCACCCTCTCCTATACATATACTAGGTGGAATTTGACTAAGTCGGATGATAAGAAGTACAGGAGCTTCTGACTAAAATTGTGAGTGACTATCATCGTAACAAGAACAGTGGTGAAAGGGAAGTAGAAAGTGAAAGCACGAAAGAAAGCCGGGCCCATAGAGACGACAACAGAGTGGTAAAAGGGGACCACTAGACCTTTGCATGCCATAATTTTTACTACTCTTTCTTCACTTTTCTTCACTCATTCTCTCTATATGACCAAGTCACCCGAGTATGTATGTATGTATGTATGTATGTATGTATGTATGTATGTATGTATGTATGTATGTATGTATGTATGTATGTATGTATGTATGTATGTATGTATGTATGCATGTATGTATTCATTTGTATATAGACAATGAAAGTAATGTGGAAATGGGCATAGAAATGTAATGATAGGATACATATGAGCAGAAGAAAGGTAAACCTTGTTTAGATAGATAAGAAAGTTGATAATCACACGAATATGATTACGAACAAAATAAAAATACTGTATGTATATGATTAAAAATAGACCAAGACAGTGATCAAAATGATGCTGAGATTGACAAAATGACGATAGGTGTTGACAGAGACGTGTAGCCGATGTTCGAAGAATGGAAAGAATTGAATGGGAAAAGTGTAAGGAATAATATAAGGAGAATTGAAAGGCGAAAGGAGAGGTTGAGGAGAACGAGGAAGAGAAGAGCAGAAAAAAACGAGGAGGAAAATAAGAGGAAGGAAAAAGAATAGAGGAAGAGAAGGAGAAACAAAAGGTTGAGAAGAATAGAAATTGAATTTGGTTATGAAAACCGAGAAGAAGAGGAAGGATGAAGTGAAAAAGAAGACGGGAAAAGACGAGGAGCAAAGAGAGTAGAATAGGAGAAAGAGGACAAATAAAAGGAAGAGAAAGAGGAAGAGGAAGAGGAAGTGGAAGAGGAAAAGGAAGAGGAAGAGGAAGAGAAAGAGGAAGAGGAAGAAGAAGAGGAAGAGGAAGAGGAAGAGGAAGAGGAAGAGGGAGAGAGGAAGAGGAAGAGGAGGAGGAAAAGGAAGAGGAAGAGCAAGAGCAAGAGGAAGAGGAAGAAGAAGAGAAAGAGAAAAAGAAAGAGAAAGAGGAAGAGGAAGAGGAAGAGGGAGAGGAAGAGGAAGAGGAAAAGGAAGAGGAAGAGGAAAAGGGAGAGGAAGGGGAAGAGGAAGAGGGAAAAGAAGAGTAAGAAGTAGACGAAGAGAGATAAAAAGGTAAAGGGAAAGGTAAAGATAAAAGCAAAGGTAAAGGTAAAGGTAAAGGTAAAGGTAAAGGTAAAGGTAAAGGTAAAGGTAAAGGTAAAGGTAAAGGTAAAGGTAAAGGTAAAGGTAAAGGTAACGTTAACGTTAACGTTAACGGTAAAGGTAAAGGTAAAGGTAAAGGTAAAGGTAAAAGGTAAAGGTAAAGGTAAAGGTAAAGGTAAAGGTAAAGGTAAAGGTAAAGGTAAAGGTAAAGGTAAAGGTAAAGGTAAAGGTAAAGGTAAAGGTAAAGGTAAAAGTAAAGGAAAAGGAAAAAAGGAAAAGGAGGGAAAAGGAAAAAGGAAAAGGAAAAGGAAAAAGGAAAAGGGAAAGGAAAAGGGAAAAGGAAAAGGAAAAGGCAAAGTTAAAGGTAAAGACGAAGACGAAGATGGGGATGGGGATGGGGATGGGGATGGGGATGGGGATGGGGATGGGGATGGGGATGGGGATGGGGATGGGGATGGGGATGGGGATGGGGATGGCGATGGGGATGGGGATGGGGATGGGGATGGGGATGGGGATGGGGATGGGGATGGGGATGGGATGGGGATGGGGATGGGGATGGGGATGGGGATGGGGATGGGGATGGGGATGGGGATGGGGATGGGGATGGGGATGGGGATGGGGATGGGGATGGGGATGGGGATGGGGATGGGGATGGGGATGGGGATGGGGATGGGGATGGGATGGGGATGGGGATGGGGATGGGGATGGGGATGGGGATGGGGATGGGGATGGGGATGGGGATGGGGATGGGGATGGGGATGGGGATGGGGATGGGGATGGGGATGGGGATGGGGATGGGGATGGGGATGGGGATGGAGATGGGGATGGGGATGGGGATGGGGATGGGGATGGGGATGAGAATGGGGATGGGGATGGGGATGGGGATGGGGATGGGGATGGGGATGGGGATGGGGATGGGGATGGGGATGGGGATGGGGATGGGGATGGGGATGGGGATGGGGATGGGGATGGGGATGGGGATGGGGATGGGGATGGGGATGGGGATGGGGATGGGGATGGAGATGGGGATGGGGATGGGGATGGGGATGGGGATGGGGATGGGGATGGGGATGGGGATGGGGATGGGGATGGGGATGGGGATGGGGATGGGGATGGGGATGGGGATGGGGATGGGGATGGGGATGGGGATGGGGATGGGGATGGGGATGGGGATGGGGATGGGAATGGGGATGGGGATGGGGATGGGGATGGGGATGGGGATGGGGATGGGGATGGGGATGGGGATGGGGATGGGGATGGGGATGGGGATGGGGTTGAAGATGATGTTGAGGATAAGGATTAGCATTAGGATGAGGATGAAGATGAGAATAATGATGGAGATAAAGACGAGTATGAGGTTGAGGATGAGGATGAGGATGAGGGTGAGAATAAGGATGGGGATAATGATGAGTATGAGGATGAGGATGGGGATGAGGATTAGGATGAGGATGAGGATGAGGGTGAGAATAAGGATGGGGATAATGATGAGTATGAGGATGAGGATGGATATGAGGATGAAAATGAGGCAGAGGATAATCAGAATAAAGAGGAGAAGGGAGGAAGAAAAAGAGAAGAATCAATCATTCACTCCGTTGCCGTTAAATCTCTCTTTCAGGAATCGCACGGCTGGTAATAGATAACCTGCAACAGACACCGATTTGGCTCATAAGTCAATCGAGGAAGAAATGTTGGGTTCTTGTTTAGGAGTAATAAGTGGGGGACCATATAAGATATGTCCTCTGTGTGATGATTGCATCTAGGGCAGTTTGATTTTGTGGACGTGCCTATTCTTTGCTGGTACTATCAAAGTGCTGGATAGTGCGCTAAATGCAAACGCACTAGTGTAGTTTTTGCTTCTCTTGAAAAGGTAGTAGTGAGTTTAGTGGCATAACTTGAAGAGCTTGCTTTGTGGCCTGGATGTGGATTTCTTTTTGTGTGGGTGTACTGTGTGGTACAGGTGATAGGTTGTTGTATGCATTTGTATAGTATATCACAAGTATTTTCTATGTTCAGATTGTTGTTCTTGTGTAGCAGAATAAGATGGGTGAGGGCTCCAGCATAAAGCTGTTTTCATATTATTATATGTCCTACGAAATGGATTTTGGTTTCTAATTTCATTGGTATGGTTTTAGCGTTTCTTATTATTATTCTCAATGCTTTATTAGCTTAGATTTCGAAGGATTCATATTTGTTTTCCTAGTCTGCCTAAATATCCCGAGTGTTCTTGACAGCTCTTTTATAATTATTATGCTTACTATTGTCAAGTCGTCTGCATAAACGAATGCTTTGGTGTTATGATCTGGATCTGGTGTTGGGTGACCCCAATGTAGTCTTTTTCTCCAAGAATTGTGATTGTTTTGATGGATTCTACCAAAAAGTTAGCAATTTCTTGTCTTAGTTGTAATCTGTATGGTTTTTGACAGTGCATGTCTAGAAATGTTATCAAATACCTTTTCATGTCTACTTCTCCCATAACCTTTCTATCTGTTGATACTTTCTTACTGAATCATTCCAGCACTTGATGGATGATGTTTGTGAGAAATGAGCCG
>NC_134791.1:59055282-59077782 GCF_046742065.1 Oratosquilla oratoria
GATTAGCAAGATCATATAGGAAAGACAAAAGTATGGTGCATAACATTAAAGATGACGAGGGTAATGTTATTGTAGAACCCAACAAGATAAATGAGAAATGACAGAGTTATTTAAAAAACCTAATGTATGAGTTGAAGACATAAGTGAAGGTATAAAGAACGAAAAGGATGTTGAAGAGAGACAAGACCAAGATGACGAAATAACAAGAAACGAGCTAGAAGAAGCCTTGAAGAAGATAAAAAACGATAAAGCACCGGGTTGCGATGCCTCGCCGATCAAGCTGATAAAGGAGGGAAGTGAACTCTTAAAAGAAAAGATATTGACAATATCAAACAAGGCCTGGAGAGAAGAAACTATTCCACAAAGTTGGAGTAAGACCATTATACTACCTGTCTATAAAGGTAAAGGTAACTCAGGTTTCTGTGGTAATTATAGAGGTATCTCTCTCATCAGTCAAGTAGCTAAACTTTATGAAAGAATTTTAGAAAAGAGAGCAAGAACAGTGATAGAGCCGAAGCTAGGAGAAGAACAGTTTGGATATAGAAAAGATAGAAGTACATCTGACCCCATTTTTATTTTGAGAATGGTGATGAAAAAATGCTGAGAGTATAACAAAAATTTGAATTGTGCTTTCATAGACTTAGAAAAAACAATTGACTCCGTTCCAAGAAATAAATTATGGAAATGTTTAGTGAAGGAGTATGAAATGAAAAGCAAACTGCAGAAAGACATAGAAAGTACATATAAGCCGTGTTCGTGCCTTGTTAGGAATGGATATGAAAAGATGAATGGTTTGATGTAACAACAGGAGTGAAACTAGGAATACGCTGTCTCCATTATTATTCATTGCATATATGGATAGCATTATTAAAAAGTATAAAAAGAGAATAGGAGATCAAGGAGAAGAGGATGAAGATATACTAGTGTGTGCAGATGACATTGCCTGCTGGAATAACGACAGATTACAGTTAGAAAGAGCTCTAAATTGTTAGAAAAGAAATACAGAGGCAAAGAAAACTATTTTTGGTACCGATTTTAATGTATGCTGCTGAAAGCTGGACATTAACATCAAGAGACTGGACCAGAATTCAGTCGGCAGAAATGAAAACGTTAAGAGTAATAGTAAATAAAACCAAAAGAGATCGAATTAGAAATGATGAAATAAGAGAAATTATTGGAATAACATCAATTAGAAGCAAAATAGAAAAACACAACGAAGGTGCCTTGGGCATGTGGAGAGAATGGGTGAAGAGAAAATTGCAAAGAAAAAAGGGAACTGGAGACCAGAAGGTAGGAGATCTAGAGGTAGACCGAAGAAAAGATGGAAAGATGGATTTTAAGAAATCTGAGAGGTAAATGGATTAGAAAAAATAGAGGATCTGAGGGAAGAAGAAAGCTTTGAGAGTACAATCTGGAGAAGTGTGCTGGCCCAACTGACAGGGTGAAAGCCTACTTGGGAGCAAAAGTAAGAAGTAAGTATTTATAGGCAAGAACAAGACTATATAGACCTTTTAACTTCAGCACTGAGTAGACTGACCCCCTGGTTCACGAAATTTGCAGAGCGTCCCAGTACAAAAACGTTAGGATCATGGGAGATTTTAACTATAGAAACATTGAATTCAAAATTTTAGCAGATCAGGAAGCAAATTTTTTTCTTAGATGTGGTGCAGGACAACTTCCTAAAACAAATTATTACCGTTCCTACGAGAGGAGAGAATACTCTGGACTAATAATGAGCACCTAACAAGTAACGTAAAAGTGGTCTAGGCTCTAGCAATCATCAAAAAATAAAATTTAATATTATTTGGGAAGAATTGAAAAGCACGAATAACGTTCAGGTAACGGACATCAGGAGAGCAAATTTTGACGAGATGAGAGAATATATCAGATATTTGATCACTTAACGGGACCAACCCAGGGGGCTGTGACGGGGTCGGATATACGGTCAGTCTGGACGTCACGGAGGGTATGCGTAACTTGGGTCAGGTTACTTGCGGGCGTAGGGTAAACAGAGAGGTCAGCTATTTGGACGAAATATATAGTAACCTAACAAATTTAATTCTAAATGCACAAAATAAATTTATTTCCCTAAAGTCAATACGCAAGAATAGAAATAAAACCAAATGGATGACGAATAAGCTAAAACATGAGAACGGAATGAAAAGAGGACTTTACCTAGGAATAAAAAACGGGGAAACACACCTTAGATTCAAATATAACGATATGGCAAAACTGGTTAAAAAGAATACGCGCACAGCAAATCGTACCTATGAAATTAAGGTTACGAGACGAGCGAAATCCAACCCAAAAAGCTTCTTTCATCTCTAAAGAACAAAAAATATGAAAAGGATAGGCCCAATTCAAAATGACGAAAATGTCATAATAGAATCGGTGGAAAAAATTAGTGAGGCGTTTAATATACATTTTCTCTCGGTGATTACTAAGGAGAGGAGAGGTTAGATAAGATACCTGAATGCGATCCGATTTTCAGTGGGTATGAAGAAAGTAGACTATCTAACATCAGCATTAGTATGGTAGAAGTAGTCAAGCAGATTTAAAGACTAACTACAAAATCCCCTGGTCCAGACGAATTTTTTTCCAGAGTGCTTAAAGAATATAAATTTGAAATCTGCTACCAGTTAAAAGAAATATTTAATAAGTCTGTTTTGTGTCTATTACTTGGAGGCAAGCAAAGGTTGTTCCTGTTCAAAAAGGAAGATAAATCGTCTATAAGCAACTACAGACCAACTAGTTTGACATCAGTTATAGATAAAATACTTGAATCAATAATAGTTACTAGACTGTGAGAACACATCGAGAGACATGATTTGATTCGTGACACACAGCATGCTTTCTCCAAGGGTAAGTCATGTGTGACAAATCTTCTATCCTTTTACACTAAAGTATATAAGGCATCAGATAACAATGATAGTTACGATGGTATTTACCTTGATTTTAGCAAAGCGTTCAACAAGGTGCCCCACCAGAGACTACAAAATAAAATAAAACCCCATGACATAGGATGAAAAGTGTTAGATTGGATTAGAGCTTGAATCAATGACAGAAAACAGTGGGTTACTATAGATGGTGTAAAATCTAATTTTTTTTTCTAGTGGGGTACCCCAGGGCTCAGTTTTGGGTCCCTTGTTGTTCATAATGTACATAAACTACTTGGACAATGGAATTAATAATGATGTTAGTAATTTGCGGACGACACTAAAATAGGACACCAAATTAAATCAGGGCACGACGCTGAGATTTTGCAGGACGATCTTTACAAATTGTTTACATGGTCGATGAAAAGGCAAATGAACTTCAATATCTCAAAGTGCATCGTGTTAAACGTTAGGGCTACACAACCCCAAAAATAGATATAACTTAGACAACATGTTTTTAGAGAAAATTTAATGCAAGAGAGACTTGGGAGTTCTAGTGAGTTCTGACTTTAAATCCAGGAAATAGTGCATTAGCGCCAGGAAAAGCAAACAGAGTATTAGGTTTCATGCTAGGACGGTTACGAATAGAAGTGCAGAGGTAAATCCAGCTCTATCCAACGTTAGTTAGACCCATCCTTGACTATGCGGTAGATTTTTGGAATGGACATCAATTCACTAGAATCAGTACAAAGAAGAATGACCAAAATGATACATGGGCTCAGAAATTTACATTACGAGGAGAGGCTTAGGCACCTTAATTTATTCTTTCTGGAAAGACCCAGAGTGAGTGTTGATGAAATAGAGGTGTTTAAGTGGATCAAAGGTTTTAACAAGGGTGACGCAAACAAGATCATCATACTAAGGCAACAGGGTAGGACTCACAGTAATGGATTTAAAAGCAACAAATTTATATTTAAGAAGGAAATAGGCAAGAATTAGTTTACTAATAAGGTGGTCAACGAATGGAACAGACTTAGGAACCATGCAGTTTTAAAAAACGGCCAGACGACTTTATGAATGGGGATGACAGGTGGTAATGGACATGGAACTGCCTATTGTAGGTCTCATGGTCTCTTGCAGTCTCCTTCATTCATATGTTCTTATGTCATCCAGGAGGAGCCAAGATAAGAGGGAGGTAGGGAGGTAAATGGGATTGGAGTATGTGGGGATGGAATGGGTGGGAGTATAATTTATGCCTTTGTTTTTAGCTACCTAGTAAGGGGAAAAAGCCGTTGGTATATGCATGTATATATGTATGTATGTATGTATGTATGTATGTATGTATGTATGTATGTATGTATGTATGTATGTATGTATGTATGTATGTATGTATGTATGTATGTATGTATGTATTTATGTATGTATGCATGTATGTATGTATGTATGTATGTATGTATGTATGTATTTATGTATGCATATATATATATATATATATATATGTATATATATGTGTATATATATATGTATATATATGTATATATATATATATATACATACATATATATGTGAGTGTGTGTGTGTGTGCGTGTGTGTGTGTGTGTGTGTGTGTGTGTGTGTGTGTGTGTGTGTGTGTGTGTGTGTGTGTGTGTGTGTGTGTGTGTGTGTGTGTGTGTGTGTGTGTGTGTGTGTGTGTGTGTGTGTGTGTGTGTGTGTGTGTGTGTGTGTGTGTGTGTACAACACTGAATGGGTACCAGTGATTAGAGATACATTTTTAACAACCACAATGCACTTTAATTCTAAGCCATCAACAACGGGGGACTCGATGGAGGACGACATGTAGAAATTGAAATGCGGTACTGCCAAGGACTCAAACCCGGCTACAGCACTTGTCATGCACTAGCCGGGTTCAAGTCCTCGGCAGTACTGCATTTCAATTTCTGCATGCCGGCCTCCATCGATTCCCCCGATGTTGATGGCTTAGAATTAAATTACATTGTGGTTGTTAATATATATATATATATATATATATATATATATACTAATGAAGAAATAAGTAAATAAAGAAACATGAATATTGATATAAATTACTAAATAAACATATACTTAGTTAAATAAATGAATAAATAAATAAATAAACAAATCAATATATAAAAAAGCTAAATAAATGAATAAATAAACAAATAAACAAATCAATAGGTAAATACATATATACATACATATACCAAAAGCTTTTATCTCACTTATAAGGGAGGTAAATACATAATTAGATAAATAGATAAATAATTAGATATGTAAATAAACAAATAAAAACAAATTAGTAAATAGATTATTTAATGTACGAATAAACAAATGAAGAAATGATTAAATAAATAAATAAGTAAATACATAGATATAAATGTAAATAGATAGATAAGTACATGAATAAATTGTATCACGTTTAACATAGTAATTCGGATGTATATCGCTGACACTGGATCAAAATATGCATGAATGTCAATGAAGTAATAAATGCGTAATTTATTCATATTATGTCTAGCCTTTTGGTTATGAACAAAATCTGATAGATAAACTAAGGAGAAATATACTAGGCCATCTGACAGGCCTCTATTTAGATATTGTGTCATGAATCCTAATTAAGATAGATTTGCAGAACTTAAAAGAAGATTTCACTGTATTTTTTTTTTTTTATGCAGGAGGTCTTGGGCATAGGTAAGTGATTTCGTCATCTCAGGATTTTTATTATTATTTTTTTTTCAATGAAAAATAATTCCTTAGGAGAAAAATCTATTAATTTTCTCTCTGGCTTTGACAATCTATAAACAGCCTCATCAGACGATGCAACAGGAGCGAATTCAATATTTCGATAACACAAATATTCGATCTTATCAAAAACCAATAGGATAGACGAAGATACCTCCAGTTAGTAAGAAATGACGAGGGAACCTGGAAAGAGTCTTACTGTAAGTCGCGCTTTCGTGTGTATCGGAAGAAGAATTTTGTGATAAAGTCAACTAAGGAGATTCTATAAGAAATCTTTCAAGAAATATGACACTATAACTAAACATAAAATAAAAAGTCTTTTTGCTGATATACGGTAAGTCTATTTTTCAATATAAGAGGTGGTGCAGTTCCATGAAGTCTCAAATACAAGTTAATGGATAGTGTTCGAAACAACGTCTCTCTTCATATTATAGTTTTGAGAGTGTTGGTGCCAATTTTGTAATTGCTCTTTGTATTCTTTCAAGTTTTGTTATACATTTTTTGTACTTGGTGACCACACTGTCGCTGCATATTCCAATCTTGGTCTTATCAAAGTGATTAGTATTTTCTTCACCATTTCTTCATCCAGGTACGTAAATGCCACTTTGAGTGTGTGTGTGTGTGTGTGTGTGTGTGTGTGTGTGTGTGTGTGTGTGTGTGTGTGTGTGTGTGTGTGTGTGTGTGTGTGTGTGTGTGTGTGTGTGTGTGTGTGTGTGTGTGTGTGTGTGTGTGTGTGTGTGTGTGTGTGTGTGTGTGTGTGTGTGTGTGTGTGTGTGTGTGTGTGTGTGTGGTGTGTGTGTGTGTGGTGTGTGTGTGTGTGTGTGTGTGTGTGTGTGTGTGTGTGTGTGTGTGTGTGTGTGTGTGTGCGTGCGTTTGTGTGTGTGTGTGTGTGTGTGTGTGTGTGTGTGCGTGTGTGTGTGCGTGTGTGTGTGTGTGTGTGTGTGTGTGTGTGTGTGTGTGTGTGTGTGTGTGTGTGTGTGTGTGTGTGTGTGTGTGTGTGTGTGTGTGTGTGTGTGTGTGTGTGTGTGTGTGTGTGTGTGTGTGTGTGTGTGTGTGTGTGTGTGTGTGTGTGTGTGATTCACCATAGACCTGGATCGCGTGTTAGACTCTTGATAGACATCTATTACCCTCCCGGAAGATGGCTCAGAGATCGTATATGAACAATGTATGGGTTCTGCTGTGACCTTACACGCACACACATTCGTGGCGATTCTCTAACTTCATTATAATTGACTGCTAATATCGTATTGACAAGCTTCTTTGATGTGTTCCCAATGTTTCTTATCAGTTTCCTTTTGGAATCAGGTAGAGCGTGGAGACGCTCTCCAAAGTTCATCATTGAAGACAATAGATAACTTGAGCTAATTTTTCAAAGAATATCGCATGATATTTGAAGACTTGTATCATCTTTAGATGTTAAATCAAGATTTGGTAGATAAGAGTACGAATACAGTTAGAATGGTATGTAGGAGATTCAATCATTATGTCTACAGAGTTCATTTAGGGTCTAGATTACGTTGTTATTGTTGTTGTTCCCTAGACTGTCTGTCCGAGCAGTCCCGTCTTCCCAAGGACTACCACGGCCGAAACGGTGTTTTCCCACAAATCCTTTATGGAGTGTATGTTGTGTTTGCGTGCGTGATTTTGTATAGTGCAGTCTTCCATGACGTGTTGAATAGTATGGGGTGAAGTGTTACATCCTGAGCATTTGTCCACAATACGGTCATCCAGTCTCGTCTGGTAGCTTAGAAGGGCTGGGTGGTGGCCGCATCGCAGTCTGGCCAGGTGGACTGTCCTTTCGTGGGAGAGAGGATTCAGAGGGATGGATATCAGGGGGAGTGGTATGCAGCAATGTATTGTTTTTTAGTGTGTTAATGGAGCAGTGAGTGATGTGATTATGAATATGACTCCGGAGGCTGGTATTTGGTGGTTTTGGAGGAAGATACGATGGTATTTGTGTGTGATATAGATATTTGGGTGTTTTTTTATATTTCTTGGTGTGTGCAGGTGTTCTGCTATGTAGTGTAGTGGGTGTGCTTTGTTTGTGGGGGCTGCAGCAAGTGTTTGTATGCCTCTCATGTCAAGGTGATCTTTGATTTTGACGACTTTTGTTTCATAGTGTAGGTGGTCTGTAGGTGTTGTGTATGTTCAGCCTGTAATTGTTTTTAATGCTTTGTTTTGTATGGTCTGAAGGGTGTTAAGGTGTGTCTCACTGATATATATATATATATATATATATATATATATATATACATATATATACATATATATATATATATATATATATATATATATATATATATATACCACTACGATCAATAGGTAATGAGAAAATGTTAGGAGAGACAGTATTTTCATAAGCTTAGAAAACTTTGCCCCGTGCAAAAGAATTGCCTCTCGTATCTACATACTTCTGCATGCGTCTCTCCCAATCCTGAAAAACTTTCTTAAAGTCCTTTTTCAGCAGACGCTTCAGGTAACTTTCCGATGCCTTTTTCAGCTCCTCTGTTGACTGGAATCTGGTTCCCCTGAGGCTGTCTCTCTTGCGTGGGAACAGAATGAAGTCGCAAGGGGCTAGGTCAGGGCTGTAGGGTGAGTGTTGTACAACTTTTATTACCCTGTCGGCCATCCGGGTGGTCACCAGCGTTGACTTGTGGCATGGGGCATTATTCCTGGTGGAACCACCACTGACCATTCATCCACTGCTGAGGCCTCTTCTTCCTCATCTTTTCTCTGAACCTTTTCAGAACAGTAAGGTAATATATCTTATTGATAGTTTGACCCTGAGGAACCCATTCAACGTGAATGAGCCCCTGGGAGTCAAGGAAGGGAATGACCATGACCTTCTCTTGCAACCTGCTCATCTTTGTCTTTTTGGGTCTGGGGGAGGTCGCGTGCTTCCACTGAGCATTCCGACGTTTGCTCTCAGGGTCGTAGTTGAGCACCGAACTCTCGTCGCAAGTCACAACCTTTTCAGGAAATCTGAATCAGCCTCTATCATTTCGAAAATGTCATTGCAACATTCCACACGAAACTACTTCTGGTCGTCGAAGAGGATCTTTGGCACGAACTTGGCACAGACTTTGTAGTTAAAATACAAAAGGGATAAAGCTTGGATAAAATGGAAAAAAGACAAAAGACCTGAAAAATGGGAAACATATGCTAGTTATAGAAATGAATATGTACAAGTTTGCAGAAAAGAAAAGATAAAATACGAAAAAGATGTCATAGAAAAATGTAAAGATCAATCAAAACTATTTTACAGATTTGTAAACAACAAACTGAAAAACAAACAAGAATTAGAGAAACTACGACAAGGAAGAGTTGAATACACAGAGGATATAGAAATGGCAGAAATTATGAACAAGCATTTTAAATCGGTGTTTACGAGGGAGAACATACACCCTAGAGATATCGAGTGGGAGGAGAAAGTCCCCCCTATGACAGAGATAGAAGTATCGAGGAATGAAATAAAGAATCACTTGAGTAATCTCGATGTCAGAAAATCGCATGGACCAGATGATATGGCAAACTGGATTTTGAGAGAATGCAGAAATGAACTAACAGACAAAAGAAATAGTCTAATAGACAGTTCATTGAAAGAAGGAAAAGTTCCGGAAGATTGGAAAAGAGCAAATATAGTACCAATATATAAAGGGGGAAACAAGGAAGACCCTACCAGCTATAGATCGGTCTCTCTTACAAGTACGATAGCTAAAGTTTGTGAAACAATTATCAAAATTTGATGGGTAAGGCATTTGGAAAAAACAACGTACTAAATCCAAGGCAATTTGGATTTAGACAAGGACGATCATGCGTCAAAACTTACTGTGTTTCTATTCAAGGCTAATAGATGTGATACAAGAAAGAAATGGATGGGCTGATTGTGCATTTCTAGACCTGAAAAAAAATGATAAGGTGCCACATAAGAAGTTGCTAAAGAAATTAGAAACTGCAGGAGGAATACAGGGCAAACTGCTGAAGTGGATTGAAGACTTTTTGCATGAAAGAAAAATGAGTAGTGATAAGAGACAAACACTCTAATTGTGAAGCAGTGATAAGTGGAGTTCCACAAGGAACAGTCCTGGCCCTAATAATGTTTGATTTATATATATATATATATATATATATATATATGTATATATATATATATATATATATATATATATATGTATATATATATATATATATATATATATATATATATATATATTGATTATATGGATAAAGGAATTGAAAGTTATATGAGCTTCTTTGCGGATTATGCAAAATTGTTGAAAAAAGTGAAGTTTGAAGAAAATTGTGAATCACCACAGAATGATCTCAATAAAGTATGGGAATGGAGTAGGAAGTGGGAGATGGAATTCAATATTAAGAAGTGTAGTATAATAGAATTTGGAAGAAGCAAAAAAAAAAAAAAGAATAGTGGGATCATATAAATTGGGAGAAGAAGAAATAAGAAAGTAGAAAAAGAGAAGGACCTGAATAGCATGTCCCCTGAGAAATATACAAACATAATTTTTGGAGAAACTTATAATTTAATAAGAATATTCAAAGTGGCATTTACATACCTGGACGAAGAAATGGTGAAGAAAAAATAGTCACTTTGATAAGACCAAGATTGGAGTATGCAGCGATGACGTGGTCACCAAGTACAAAAAATGTACAACAAAACTTGAAAGAATACAAAGAGTAATTACGAAACTGGCACCAGCACTCTCAGAACTATCATTTGAAGAGAGACTAGCAAAACATAAACTACAGACTTTGGAGGAAAGAAGAGAGAGAGGAGAGTTGATAACTATTTATAGAATCACGAAAGGCACAGAAACTATTAATAAGGAGGATCTAATAAAATGGGATAATAGAAATACTAGAGGACACGGAAAGAAAATCAAGAAAGACAGTTATAGAAGAGACCTGAAAAAGAACAGCTTTCCCCAAAGAGTAATAGACGTTTGGAACAAGTTAGATGAGAAAGTGGTGTATGGAAAAACAAAACACGAATTTAAAAACAGTCTAGATAAAACGAGATGTGAAGATGGGATACCACGACCATACCTCCCCTTCCCGTAAAATACAACTAGGTAAATACGCATACACACACACATACACACACATATACATACATAGACACACATAAGTACACATGCATACAAATATATATATATATATATACATATATGTATATAAATATGTATATATATGTGTGTGTATATATATATATATATATATATATATATATATATATATATACATACACACTGAACGGTTCCCAGTGATCAATTAATATATTTTTTTCAACCACAAATCACTTTTGATTCCATGCCATCGCAATCGAGTCTGAGAGTCGCTCAAAGAAGGCAACCGTTGGAAATTGAAACGTGGACGAGCCGAGGATTCGAACCCAGCTAACCCGTAACAAAGTTACAGTGACGTAAACCAATACGCTATCAAGAGACGTATTGGTTTACGTCACTGTAACTTTGTTACGGGTTAACTGGGTTCGAATCCTCGGCTCGTCCACGTTTCAATTTCCAACGGATGCCTCCTTCGAGCGACTCTCAGTCTCGATTGCGATGGCATGGAATTAAAAGTGATTTGTGGTTGAAAAAGATATATATATATATATATATATACATATATATATATATATATATATATATATACATATATATATGTATATATATACATATATATGTATATATATATATATATACATATATATATTTACATCTCATTGGATGTGCTTGTTAGTTGTACACTTATTATTATCTTAAGAATATATTCCATATGCCTTACTATAGAATTATTCTCCTTTGAAAGGAGGTTTATGACTTCAGTGTTGGTAGTCATTATTGGTAGATTGCGATTTCGAGTACAAGATCCTTCTTCAGTAACTTGGGATATTATTCCTATATGGTTAAGGTAAGAATGTTTCGATGGACGGTGTGATGATATTTTATTTTGTATGTTTGTGTTCATACTCGCATTTCACTGGGAGAGGTTACCAGATAACTGGGAGACAATACCGGGTAGTATAGGGTTTTGTATGCTTGGGAGAACCTCTGGCTTCGGGTTGTGAAGAAATGTCACATGCTTGGGTTTGTGGTGTTTTGTCCTGTACTTGGGTTTGTGGAGGTTTGTTTCAAGCTTAGCTTTGTAGCGATTTGTCGCATGCTTGGGAGGGCCTTAAAGTCCTCTGCTAGTATTTTTAGTTTTAGGCATTACTCTTTGATGTATGAAACCTATAAGATTGGGAGGCATCTATTGTCTGTGCATATTTCCAAAATCTCTGTGTCTTCTTTTTGTATGTTTTCTTGTCAGAGCTATGCCATGTTGATCTTTTAAGTAGTTTTTAGGGGCTCCTGGTGTAAGATAGTATGAAAGGCGACGGGATAACCTCTTTGTCATCATGCCAATACAGTTGGAGGGGAGGGCTTCACACTTCCTTCGAGTGCACTTGAACCTATAGATAACATATGACTTCTCAAGCTTCTTTCTTGGTTGATACTGTTCTTAAGTAGAAGGTGGCTTATTATAATAAAATACTAAATATTTTCTCTGGGTTGACTGGTTTGATGTTTTTTTCTTTATATATTTTCATTATGCGTTCTTCTTCTTTGTAGGTTGATATAAATATGGATTTATAGTAAATATTAATTTTCTCCCTATTTTTGTTATTATCAATAATGTACAGTGAAAGAGATCGCGGAAATTGGATGTAGAAATAGTTCTACACAAAATCAGAGAGGTACTGTTTTATGAGCTCTCAGACGATGGCATCAGAATGACAGACGCCTGCTAAACGAGGGATCTGGGGGCAATAATATCGTATTAGAAGTAATGGAGGTGAGGTTTTGACCCAAAAAGAGGAACAGAAAAGAGAGAGAGAGAGAGAGAGAGAGAGAGAGAGAGAGAGAGAGAGAGAGAGAGAGAGAGAGAGAGAGAGAGAGAGAGAGAGAGAGAGAGAGAGAGAGAGAGAGAGAGAGAGAGAGAGAGAGAGAGAGAGAGAGAGAGAGAGAGAGAGAGAGAGAGAGAGAGAGAGTGAAACAGAGAGAGAGAGAGAGAGAGAGAGAGAGAGAGAGAGAGAGAGAGAGAGAGAGAGAGAGAGAGAGAGAGAGAGAGAGAGAGAGAGAGAGAGAGAGAGAAAGAGAGAGAATATAAGAAAAAAAGAATAAGAAATAAAGAAAGTGCATTGGTGGTCCTTGTTTCATGACTGTTCGAAATCTACGTTTCTTTAAAAAAATTAACTTTTTACTATATATTTGTTTTGTTATTCGTTTAATCTCTCATTATTCATATGATTAATTTGTTATTTCCTTTTCCTTTTTTCCACATTTTCTTGTTCCTTCACTCCTTCCTTCTTTCCTCTGCTTTTTCTTCTTTTCTCTTTTTTTCTTCATTCTTCCTTTCGCCTTTTCTTTCTGTACTTCTTCATCTTTTTTAACTCACTTTCTTTATGGATCGAAAAAGCTTTGAATTGGTATAGTCAGGAATATGGAATATGAATTAGCTATTTTTAGTAATTTAAGATAAAATTCTGAAGTGTAGTCTATATACTGGCTCAGTGGAAAAGGAGGAGAGGTGACGCTCGTAATTAACATTGGAACTTATCCATATGGTTAAGTAATAGAGGGATTTTAAAGTTTAATTAGGATTAGCTGAGAAATAAAAAGAAAACTAATTTGTAATGGAAGATTATGCTGGATTTTAGGCAGATAACAAAAAAATTAATGAGAGAAAATACATAAATAAGTAAATAAATATCGGAACCACACAAAGCTGCAAGGTTTTTATGCATGTAGAAGCAGCACATATTAAAACAGAAATTCACCTAAAGAAATGTTGGTGCAGGCAGAGTTCAGCTTGAGGAAGGTGAATTGGTGTTAAGAGAATAAAATGTGCTGTTCCTCCGGGAGGAAATTAGAATGCAGACACCGTGTGTTGGAAGAATTGTTAGAATTAGAGGGCGCATTGTTGTATCTTCTGGGATTGGCAATAAGAGGCCGAGCTTAGCTGGGGACCAAATCTATTCCCCCCGCAGCAAGAGACCTGAGGCTAATTTAGTAGACTGCATGAAGCGGAAATTTAAAACTTGTAAAATAGGTTTGGTGTGTGGCGGTTTGTACTTTTATGAACTGAATAGTTGATAAGTTGAATGACCGATGCATCATGCACGTATCATGGTAATTATTGTAAAAAAAATGGCATATTTAGTTAGATAATACAAGAATAACGACAAATAAATAAAAGGATATTTATACAGCATCGTACGGAAAGGAGAACAGGAGTCGTTTGGATCGCATCATGAATTCCAGTCAGGTACAATTAATAGACTAGTAGAACTGAACGACACAACATAAAACTAAGTATTGATAGTGAATCGCGTATACTACATTCTACATGGGGTTAACTGGGTAGGCATGCTAAATCAGAACATTAGCTTTCAGTCCACTAGAACCCTTCAGATAATAGAAAGATTGAAATAATAAATAGGTGAAAGGAATGAGAACATTGTGTAAGTCATGTTCACTGATGATATCCCAAAATATGCCTGCGTTATCATTGGTAAAAATTCATAATTACCTGTGTGAATGTTCTTAATTAAAATTTGTATTACTCAGGTGATTTATTGTTAATACAAGTACAACAGTTCTTCCTTAGTAATCAGTAATTATTACTAAGTGTCAGTGGGGAGGTCAAACACATGGTGACGTTACAACTACATATATCGTCATTTCTTATATAACTATGAATATATTGCTCTACTTGCAGACACATTCGCTCGGAAGAAATTGTAATAGCATACACTGAGCACATGTCATTTACTTGAACAGGTGATGGAAATAATATTCAGTAAATAGTATATTCTAAATTATATAAGCTCGTGTAATATCCTATTCATATGCTTTTCTTTTTCCGTATGAGATAAAATATCAAATGGTTATGTAAAAAAAAGTTACATAATATAAAATCGTAGAAAGTGTATATCCGAGCACATATTTCCCGGAGGCTAAAAGAAGATATCTTGTTAATGCGAGAGTATGCGTTATCCACCAAAAGAAACCCAGAGGATAGAAGTTTGAGAAACTTTGAGAGCCAGAATCTAAGATCTGACTAAAGTATAACAAACCATAAAAAGTCTTGATGTACCATAATTTGTTTGGAAAACCTCCTAACGATATGGAAGAGCATAATTCAACAAGATAACACGAAGGAAAATATATTTTTGTATTCGTTCAAAAAGAATTCACCTTTCATCATGACATATAGTAATTCTTTTTTACTATGAAGTGCAAGACCATTTTATATAAAACAGGCTAATACATATATATACGTGTATTAATGTTAATCTTATTTTCTCTCTCAAAGTGTACACATGTATACCTATGGTAATGAGAAAACTGAGAATAAAAGGTGTATGAGACTAACTTATATGAGTGTATAGTTTTAAGAGGAATGTAAACATAATGGCCTTGGGATGTCTTAATGCTAGAGTAGATGAAACGATGAATGGACTAATAGGTAGATATAGGGTGGTAGGAAGGATCGATAGTGGAGAGATGTTTGATATGTGTATTGAAAGGTAAATGATGATAACGGACACGGTGTTTAAGAAAAAAGATAAGCATAAATCGTAAGGGTATAAACTTTATAGTGATGCCCTATAGGAGGATCAGATTTCTGGACATAAATGTATACAGAGGAGGGAGGGCAGTGAATGCATTATTTGGTGGAAGGGAACTTGTAAGCATTGAAAAAAGAGCTCAAGGTAAACAGGTTTAACGAGAAAGAGAAAGAGAAAATATAAACAAATCTGATAGGGTTTGGGGATACAGAAAAAATAAAGGAGAAATAAGAGTAGGGGGAAAATGTATTGTCAAGAAGGATGTGGCAAAGCGAACAAGAACGGTATGTGTGATGAGGAAAATGGGGGCTAACAGATAAAGAAGAATCCTATTAGTATACCACTTTTAGTTCTGTCGCTGAGAATATGCAGCCCAGACTACATACACTACTTCAGTGCCCACAGCGACAGAAGTAAAAGTGGTATGCTAATGGGATTCTTCCTAAGAGCACTAAGAATATGCAGCCCAGAATACTTTCAAGACGAAATAAACCACATCACCACTACATTCAAAGAAATTCACTTCCCAACAGGAATCATCGCCCGAGCCCTACACAAAGCTAAGGAAATCAAACAAAGAAGCATCTTAGAACCCCAAACCATAAATAAAAATATCCTCCTCATAGCACCATCATCGGACCTAACTCACCTCCTAACCAAGAAATTAAAACCCATGGGCATCACAGTAATATCAGACAAAGGACGACAAATATGCGACTCCACAAATAGCAGACAAAATCCCACTCAACCCGACAGTATCCTATACAAAATCCCCTGCCCGGGATGCAAACTTGCCTACTATGGTGAAACGTACAGGGGATTAAAGAAACACCTACATTAACACAAAGCTGATGTCCATCACCACCGCACAACAAACTCATGGGTAAACCATATAGATGAAAAACAACGTTTACCTCAATGGAACCAAGCTAACATTTTACATGAAAACCTAAACAAACCACAAGGAAAAACATTAGAAGCCATATACATAAGCACCAACGATTGCATCAACAACAGAACAGGAGATATCAAGATTGCAAAACATGCCGCCAAATACACCATGAGACAATTGCTCACACAAAACAAACAAACAAATACATCCACCCGCTGCACACCTGACCCCACATGACCACCAAGCCAAGCAGCATACGCAATCCCACCTCGCGTCCCTCATGAGCCACAGCAACTGCCCTATAAATACCAATGAGTAAATATTACTTCTGAAGAACCCTCAGAGGCGAAAATGGTTAGGAATAAAGTCTCTTGTTCCCAATCGTGTCTTTTCATTCTTACCATTCATATATTATATATATGGGTATATATATATATATACATACATAAATATATATATATATATGTATATATATATATATATATATACATATATGCAGAGTCCACTAGGAAAAGGAAAAACACACGGAGTCCGAGCGCTTTCGTGATATATTCACATTATCAAGGAGTACAGAAAAATATATACAATATTTGTATACATATATGCATATACATATACATATATATATATATATGTATATATATATATATATATATATATATATATATATATATATATAAACTAATGTCCAGCTATATCCCGCTTATACGAAGTGGGGTATTGGCTGCATGCTATTCTGGCAAAGTAGCATGTAGTTGATACCTTAGGGAGTATATGATGCGCGCCTACGGACCAGAACCACACATAATTTTTTCTATGATAGAGGAGGATTCTGTTCACAGAGAAATTATGACACTTATTATACTGCGACTGTCATTTTGTTATGCTGTCTCCCAACCCCTTGTTGCTGTCCTGAGCCATTTCCCTGAATATTCATTTCCTTTTTTCGCCTACCCTGTGTGTGTGTGTGTGTGTGTGTGTGTGTGTGTGTGTGTGTGTGTGTGTGTGTGTGTGTGTGTGTGTGTGTGTGTGTGTGTGTGTGTGTGTGTGTGTGTGTGTGTGTGTGTGTGTGTGTGTGTGTGTGTGTGTGTGTGTGTGCATATATATTCAAGATTAAACGCTCTGAATAGATACAACATAAAAAGAGCACAATCGTGTATTACATCATCAATGAAGAATCACGTATTTTTGCTCTGACGACTTAATACAGGAAAGCGTTCTGCTTTGATTTTATCTATTGAAAGTGGTTCACTTTGTATTTCTATAAAACGCGTCTTTAGTGTTTTATTCTATAGATATCTAATTTATCATATATGTATATATATATATATATATATATATATATATGCACACACACACACACACACACACATATATATATGTATATATAATATATATACATATATTTATATATATGTGTATATATATATACATGTATATATATATATATATATATATATATATATATATATATATATGTACATACATACAAGTATATTCAAAGACAAAAGCCAGAAAAATAATAATATGTTAAGTGCTGGTACAGCAAAAAATGTAGGGAGTTAAAACAAAAAGGATAAAGCTTGGATAAAATGGAAAAAAGACCAAAGACCTGAAAAATTTCAAATTAATACTAGTTATAGAAATGAATATGTACAGACGTGCAGAGAAGAAAAGAGAAAATACGAAAAAGATGTCATAGAAAAATGTAAAGATCAACCAAAACTGTTTTACAGATTTGTAAACAAAAAACTGAAAAACAAACAAGAATTAGAGAAACTACAAGGAGGAGTTGAATACACAGAGGAAATAGAAATGGAAGAAATTATGAACAATCATTTTAAATCGGTGTTTACGAGAGAGAATATACAGCCTAGAGATATCAAATGGGAGGAGAAAGTCCCCCGTATGACAGAGATAGAAGTATCAAGGAATTTAATAATTAATCACTTGAGTAATCTCGATGTCAGAAAATCGCGTGGACCAGAGGAAATGGCAAACTGGATTTTGAGAGAATGCATGAATGAGCTAATAGACAAAATACATAGTGTAATAATTATTTCATGGAAATAAGGAAAAGTTCCAGAAGATTGGAAAAGAGCAAATATAGTACCAATATATAAAGGGGGAAACAAAGAAGACCCTACTAACTATAGACCGGTCTCTCATACAAGTATGATAGCTAACATTAGTGAAACAATGTTCAAAATTGATGGGTTAGGCATTTGGAAAAAATATCGTATTAGATTCAAGGCAACTTGGATTTAGACAAGAACGATCATGCGTCACAAACTTAATGTGTTCCTATTCAAGGCTAATAGATGTAATACAAAAAAGAGATGGATAGGCTGATTGTACATTTCTAGACCTGAATAAAGCTTATGATAAGGTGCCACATAAGAAGTTGCTAAAGAAATTAGAAACTACAGGAGGAATACAGGCAAAATGCTGAAGTGGATGGAAGGCTTCTTGCATAAAAAGAAAAACGAGAGTGGTAATAAGAGACAAGCACTCTAATTAGATGAAGTGATAAGTGGAGTTCCACAAGAAACAGTTCTCGCCCCAATAATGTTTGCTATATATATCAATGACATGGATAAAGGAATTGAAAATTATATGAGCTTCTTTGCGGACAAATGCAAAATTGTTGAAAGAAGTAAACACTGAAGAAGATTGTGAGTAGCTACAGAGTGATCTCAATAAAGTATATGAATGGAGTACGAAGTGGGAGATGGAATTCAATATTAAGAAGTGTAGTATAATGGAATTTGGAAGAAGCAAAAAAAGAATAGTTGGATCATATAAATTGGGAGAAGAAGAAATAAAAAAATAGAAAATGAAAAGCACATGGGAGTCATTATTATGAATAATATGTCCCTTGAGAAACATATAATCAAACATTTTTGAGATACTTATAAATTAATAAGAAAAATCAAAGTGGCATTTACATACCTGGACGAAGAAATGGTAAAGAAAATAATAGACACTATGATGGAAGGACGGGAGAGGACAGAAGATAGGGGTGAATGGAGAGGGGTTGTGTATAGATGATGCTGTGATGCATGAGAGGGAGTGGGTGGGGGATAGGGGTGAGGAAATATGTATGAAAAAAAAAAAAAAATTACGCAGCCCGAAGGGATTTCTCCCCGTCTTTTCCTTTTCTGCGTGAGGGGACGGAGAGGGGGGGTCGCCTAATTTATGAAGCGACCTTGCTGTAGATGTGCTGTGTCTTACGACACCGCTTCTGACCCAGGGCAGTGGATAGGATGCAGGGACCCGTCATCCAGGAGGTGCCAGGATAAGAAGGAGGGAGGAGGGTGGAGGGGAGTGGAATATGTGGGAGATGGAGTGGGTGGGAGTGGTTTCTATGCCTTTTTCTTTTTGTCTACCCCCAATGTAGGGGGAAGAAGCCTTTGGTATATGTATATATATATGTATATATGTATATATATATATATATATATATATATGTATGTGTGTATGTATATATATATATATACATATACTCATATATAAACACACACACACACACACACACACACACAAACACACACACTAGTGTGTATGAATCAAACTGCACTCTATTAATCAAAATACCAACCTACATAAAGGCTTGCGCAAACTTGATAATTTCATTTGTCAAGAAATTAGTAAGATAATATCATGCAAAATGTAATCCAACAAATTGACTTAATGTCGCCCTATATAAGTAGTAGAAATAGTGACCCTTGGCGACTGTGACCTGATGTCGCCCGACCATCGTAAGATAATTGACAATGACCTTCCGCTCTCTTTGGCGACTGTGACCTGATGTCGCCCGACCATCGTAAGATAATTGACAATGACCTTCCGCTCTCCTTGGCGACTGTGACCTGATGTCGCCCGACCATCGTAAGATAATTGACAATGACCTTCCGCTCTCTAGGGGGTAATTGGTCGGTATGCTTATTTAAACTGTCCTGGTTCCTTTGTATCATGTATATATTGTCTATGTATTCCTATCACTATGTACTTGTTGCACTGAAGATGTAATATACGAAAGCGCTCTGCTTCGTTAGTTTCTTTTTCCAAGTGGTCTACTTTGCATATATATATATATAGTATATTATATATATACATATATATACATACATATACATATATATATATATATATATATATATAGACATCACGGCAACGGAGACGACTTATTGGCCGAGAGCGGTGACGTCACGGCAAAAAGGAGACAACTGGTTGGCTTCCAGCTAAGCGACACTGGTGACGTCACGGCAACGGAGACGACTTATTGGCCGAGAGCGGTGACGTCACGTCGCTTCAGCGCGTCCGACACGACGTCACGGTGCAAAGGAATCGAAGTAGTTTTTCTCTTGCTAAAGAAAGACAATTTTATTCACCTATTTATCACATTCTTTCGATAAATGAAATATTATAAAAGGCATTTATTCAAAGCTTAACGTGTGACGTCATGTCGCGTTGCTCTCTGAGCTCCTGACAAAACTTCGCGAAAATAAGTAGATAAATGAATAAATAAATGAATAGATTAATAAACAGTATTTAAACGTCTATACAAGTTTAATCATAGGTTACATGAAGATAATCAAATGTCTATAAATGTTTATTGTGACATGACATAAACGATTCAAATTTTTTATTGCCTTTATGACTGACCTAACGAGAAAGAGAAAGAGAGAGAGAGAGAGAGAGAGAGAGAGACGGACAGACAGACAGACAGACAGACAGACACACAGACAGACAGACAGAGAGAGAAAGAGGGAGAGAGAGAGAGAGAGAGAGAGAGAGAGAGAGAGAGAGAGAGAGAGAGAGAGAGAGAGAGAGAGAGAGAGAGAGAGAGAGAGAGAGAGAGAGAGAGAGAGAGAGAGAGAGACACACACACACACGACGGGAGAATTTGACGTCGGGAGACTTTGACGACTCCTTTTGGAGACTCCTTCGGACAATCAAACGTCTATAAATGTTTATTGTGACATGACATAAACGATTCAACATATTTTATTGCCTTTATGATTGACCTAACGAGAAAGAGAAAGAGAGAGAGAGAGAGAGAGAGAGAGAGAGAGAGAGAGAGAGAGAGAGAGAGAGAGAGACGACGGGAGAATTTGACGACAACGTGGGGAGACTTTGACGACTCCTTTTGGAGACTGAAGACTCCTTCGGGAGATTTTGAATTCTCCTTCGTAATACTTCAAAGTTGAATAACTGTGGAATATCCGCGGGTCCTATGTGACATGACATAAGCGATTAATTTTTTTTTATTACCTTTATGATTGACCTGACGAGAAAGAGAAGGAGAGAGAGAGACGACGGGAGAATTTGACGACAACGTATGGGAGACTTTGACGACTCCTTTTGGAGACTGAAGACTCCTTTGTAAATACCGTGGAATTTCCACGGGTCCTGCCAGTATATATATATATATATATATATATATATATATATATATATATATATATATATATATATATATATATATATATATATATATATATATATATATTGTATATACTGTTGGAAACTCTCGAGGCGTTTAATGTCGCGTTTGTAGAGGGTCCAGGTTTCGCACGCGTATAGCAGGGTAGAGAGAACCACGGCACGGAACACCATGATTTTAGTGTGCATGGTGAGCCCGTGGTTGGTGAAGACGCGATGGGCGAGACGTCCATAGGCAGAGTGGCCTGCCTTGATCCGGTTTTCAATGTCCAGTCCAAGCTCCGGCAGATCCTCCACATCCACTGGAAGGATTGTATCACCAACAACGAGGTCCTCTCTCGTGCGGCCCTCCCCAGTGTTGAGGCCACTATCCTCCAGCACCGCCTCCGCTGGGTGGTACACGTCGCTCGGATGGAACCCTCTCGCCTTCCTAAAATCATTCTCTACGGAGAACTGGCCTACGGCAAAAGACCACGTGGAGCCCCTAAACGCCGTTACAAGGACCAACTCAAGCTCTCTTTGACACAAGCTGGCATCCTTCCAACTGACTGGGAAGACATGGCTCAGGACCGGTTGGTGTGGAGACAAGCGGTCAAGAGTGGCATGGAGGGCCTCGAAACTCAACGGAGAGAACGGGATAAACAACGACGCGAGGAGAGGAAAGCGAAGGCGACGCAGCCCCAGCCTTCACCGACCCTCCCCTGCGATCCATGCCCGCGGCTTTTCCGGCACCGACTGGGATTGAGAGTAAATTACCCACAAAGGAAAAGGTTTGGGGGGAGGGGTGGAGGAGGGGAATATGAGGAATGGAAGGTCTGGTAGAGGAAGGGGAAGGGAAGGGGACAGACCACCTGGTAGTTGTTGGGTGGAGTTCTCCTTCATCTGAAGAAACA
>NC_134791.1:59082782-59095282 GCF_046742065.1 Oratosquilla oratoria
TCATTCTCATCCTTTACTTCTCTTAACAGTCTTTTTTATTCTTCTATTTCTTTAGTTAGGTTTTAATTCTCCTTCTTTAGTTCTCCCAGTTTATCAACTCTTTGGGTAACTAGCGTTAATTAGTTAAACCTAACCTCCCATGTTTCGTTCATTTGTTTTTGTTTCTCCCCTAGATTTACTAGTCGGGGGAGGTTGTCATTTCCATAGAAATGATTATCTTCACCTTCCATTGTGCTGCTCTTATCTATATTTCTAATTTTTACATTTTTACTAATCTCTTCGACTTCACCACTGTCGTCTGCCTATCACGTGTTGACATGCCGTCTGACTTCCTGAGCCCATTCGTCCCCTATCCTCATGTTTTTCCATTTTTTCTCTGTATTCCCTCCTCTTCTCCTTTTTCTTTACCTTCCCACTGCACCACTAGCTTTCCTCTTCCCTATTAATACAACACAGGTACTTCCTCGTCTTTGAGATCCACGAAAACTGTAGATTTTTCCGGAGTCTAAACTTAGTAGTCACTCCGACCGACGTGTGTGTGTGTGTGTGTGTGTGTGTGTGTGTGTGTGTGTGCGTGTGTGTGTGTGTGTGTGTGTGTGTGTGTGTGTGTGTGTGTGTGTGTGTGTGTGTGTGTGTGTGTGTGTGTGTGTGTGTGTGTGTGTGTGTGTGTGTGTGTGTGTGTGTTAGTATATACATGATATACAGTGTTGCCCAAATGTCACTGAGCAGTTTTGGTATTTGATTACCTCTTTGTCATTACAAATATATGGAGCAATAAAGAAACAATGTCTCAGCAACTGTAATGTCTCTTTTGCGATATAAGCTGTTGCTCGTTCCTGCTGGATTCACATATTGGGACTAAGGCCAATTAATGAAAAAAGTTTACAAATTGCAACCCCTCAGTAACAATTGGGTTAACCTTTGCTACATTATACTCACCTCGTAGACCATTGGATCTCCGGAACGTCACTAGTGTCGAGTGTTTGGATAGCTCTCTCCATGTTTTGCAGTTTCATACCTTGTTTTTCATCTTGACGAAATCAGCACCTGTTTATTCTCTGATGTTGTCAGCTTACTTTTCATCCTGCCTGCCCTTTCTCCTCACTTTTTCCACTGTCCCCTGGGGAATGGTCATGACCAGTCTTGACGACCTTGTGATATGGCCATACTGCAGCTTCTTTCTTTTGAAAGCTGCTAGGAGTTCTTTACTGGGCACTCTGTGTTTCCTGATGGTCTGGCGAACTTCTTTATTGATCACACATTATTTGTAGCTGATGCCCAAATATTTCTGTAGCACCACATTTCCATGTTCTATACTTCCTTTTACAGCTCAACAATGAGAGTCCACGATTTGCATGTATACAACCTGGCTATTGCTGAACTGGTGCCTTCCTCAGATATCACCATGCCCAGGCATTTGAATTATATCACGGCTTCCAGATTCTGGTTGTGATGGTGACCTGTAATGTAATACCTTTGGGGTTGTTTATCATCACTTGTTTTGTCAGCCTTGATTTCCATTCCGTACCTGGTGGGTGTTGTATCTAGGCACTCAGTTGGATGCTGGAGTTCCTGATCTTCCCCTACCAGCCCATCGATGTAGTCTGCGAATCGGAGGTTTGTGATTGCGCGACCTCCAATGCTGACAGTTCCTTCATGTTGGCCCAGAGCTTCAGTCATAATTCTCTCTAGGAATGTGTTAAACAGTGTAGGAGTGAGGAGGTAGCCTTGACAAACCACGGCTGTAGTGCGGAACCATTATCTGATGTTACCATTGATGAGTATTGTGCTACTGGCATTGGCATACAGTAGTTCGATGGTCTGAACAAGTATCTGGTTTATGTTGAATTTTCTCGTGGTGGCTCACAGGTATAAGCTTGATTAAAGTCTACAGAAATGTGATACAGGTCTCTTTGATGTTGATACTTCTCACGGAGTATGCACAGGTTGAAGATCTGCACTGTGGTGCTCATGTCATCTCGGTAGCCAGCCTACACTTCTGTAATGATGTTTTCAGTTTTCCGTTGTAGTCTAGCAGGACTTTGATGATCACTTTGTTTGGGTGGCTGATGAGACTGGTCTTTTTGGAGATTGCCTTTCTTTGGTAGTGAGATCATTAAAGATTGAGTCCATGTAGATGGCCACTGCCTAATTTGCAAGATCTATTTGCAAATCTTAGTCAAGACGTCAATGGTTATGCGACAGCCATATTTGATGAGCTCTGATGCAATGTTGTCAATTCCCGGAGACTTACCATTTTTCGGTGACTTCACTACTGCCTCTATGTCTTCCCGTTGGATGAGGAAAACATTATCTTTCCCTGGGCAAGAGTTAATAATAATCTCATGGTCATCACAAACTGAATGATTGCAGAGTCCGGAGCGATACTCCGTCATTCTGTTGATGACGTATTTCACCTCTGTCAGACAGTTACCTGCTCCTCCCTGGATGCTACTGATCTTAGCTTGTTTCCTCTTGGTGAGGTCTTTGACAGCTTGAGAGGCTTTCTAGCTGCTCTTGTTGTCAATACATTCTCTTGAGTACACCGGTCTCTTTTCTATTTTTCACTTACTTCTTTCATGCCCTTTTGGAATTTCTTGTTGATCACCTTGTACTTGGTTTCTCCATCAGCACTGTTGGTTCCTTTCTTGAGTTCTTTTCTGGCGTCATATTGTGGGAGGACTTAATTTGTAATCCATGGCTTCAGCTTTCTCCGATACTTCTCATCTGTCACTTTTGGTGCTTCCATCATTGTACGGGGCAGAAACATGGAACATGAGAGAGGAAGAGAGAAGGAGTTTGAATGTGTTTGAGATGAAATGTCTGAGATGTATGATAGGGGTTACTAGGCTAGATAAAGTGAGAAATGAGGAGGTGAGGAGGAGAACAGGGATGGAAAGGGAACTGGGAGATAGGGTTGATGAAAGGGTATTAGGATGGTTTGGACACATGGAAAGAATGAGTGAAGAAAGATTAGTAAAAGAAGTATGGAAGACAGAGGTGGAAGGAGTGAATATGAGGGGGCGTCCTAAGATGAGATGGATGGATGGATGGGGTGAAAGGGGCATTACAAAAGAGAGGAATGTCTGTGGAGGAAGGACGGGAGAGGATAGAAGATAGGGGTGAATGGAGAGGGGTTGTGTATAGATGATGCTATGTGAGAAGAAAATTGACGTAGCTCGAAGGGATTTCTCCCCGTCTTCTCCTTTTCTGCATGAAGGGACGGAGAGGGGGGGTCGCCGAATTTATGAAGCGGCCTTGCTGTGGATGCGCTGTGTCTTGCGACACTGCTTCTGACCCAGGGCAGTGGACAGGATGCAGAGATTGGATGACCCTTGAACATGGCCATATAGGTAATCGCTTGATTGATTTTCTTGGTGACAATTACTTAATTCAGCATGTAAAAGAGCCCACAAGATATGGAAACTTACTCGAACTTTTGATCACTAGCCGCGAAAGTATGGTAAGTGATGTAGAAGTCGGTGAATCCGTTGCAAATAGCGATCACAACTTAGTCAGATTCAAACTCCTAAACAATTTTAGAATAGATACTTGTGCTTCTAAAATACCCGATTTCAGTAAAGCTCAGTTCATAGGACTACGTCAGGAGCTTCAGCTTACAGATTGGGAGGCCAAATTAAACGAAAGGCCTGTAGATCAGATGTGGGAAATATTTCAAAATACGCTCACTAAGATGATTCAAACTTACATTCCTTTTAAGGACAGACGTCCCCCAAATCAGGCTCGCCCAAAGTGGCTCGACAAAGAAACTGAAAAAAGTATTGCTAAAAAGAGACAGGCTTATAAGAAATATAAGTGCTCGGGTGCATCTAATGACTATGAAACTTATGTATCAATGCAGAGAGATTTAAAAAAGACAATAAGAAAAAGAAAACGACAATACGAAATGAACATCGCTGATAAATCCAAAGAGAATCCCAAAGAATTCTATAGTTACATTAGAGATAAAAAGGTTGTTAGGAATCACATTGGTCCACTATTATCTGCTGACGGTCAACTTGAATATTCAAATGAAGGAATGTGTAATATCTTAAACAATTATTTTAGCTCGGTATTCGTAAACGAAACACCTCAAAGTGAATTTCAAACTGAAACCTGTGAAAAGTCTGGGGTAAACTTACTCACTACGGTAAATATAACAAAAGAAAAAATTAAAAGGTGTATAGACAAACTCAAAGTTAATAAAACACCAGGGCCTGACGGTTGGCATCCAAGAATCTTAAAGGAAATGAAAAATGAGATTGTTGTTCCATTAGAAATTATTTTCAAGAAATCCATCATATCCGGAGATGTCCCAAGAGAATGGAAGCTAGCTAACGTTACTCCCATATTCAAAAAAGGTGACAAAAAGAAACCAAATAATTATAGGCCTATAAGTTTGACTTCAATCGTAGGAAAAATAATGGAAACTATCATCAGAGATGCTATCGAACATCATTTAGAAAGTAACCGTTTGATAAATGATAGCCAGCATGGTTTCAGACGGAAACGTTCTTGCGTGACTAACTTACTCGAATTCTACAACACAGTTATCTCGAATTATGACAAAAGAAACAATATAGATTTAATATATCTAGACTTTGCAAAAGCTTTTGATACCGTCCCACACGAAAGACTACTTACTAAACTAGCTTTGCATGGAATAAGTGGTAGCCTATTAGGTTGGACTAGTAATTGGTTGAATGGTCGAAAGCAGAGAGTTGTTTTAAATGGAAAAACTTCTGGATGGAAAAGTGTTGCAAGTGGAGTTCCTCAGGGCTCCATTCTTGGGCCACATCTATTCATATCATATACAAATGATATAGACCATGGACTAAAATCTACTGTTTCCAAATTTGCTGATGATACAAAACTGTGCGGAGTGGCAAATGATCACTCAAACCAATTAGATATTCAAGAAGATTTAGATCAATTACAGCAATGGTCTGAAAAGTGGCTAATGAAATTTAACACAAGTAAATGCAAGGTAATGCACATAGGTAAAAATAACAGCAAGTACGATTACAAGTTATTTGGAAATTCGTTAACAAAAGTGGATAGTGAAAAAGATCTCGGCGTAATTATCAGTAACGACCTCAAATCATCCAAGCAATGTATTTCAGCCTCTGAGAAAGCGAATAAGATTCTGGGACTGATTGCGCGATCTTTTGATTTAAAAAGTCCATCACTCATTAACAAGCTATATAAATCGTTAGTTCGTCCACATTTGGAATATGCTGTTTCCGTATGGTCACCGAATCTCATTAAAGACATTGACAGACTGGAAAAAGTACAACGGCGAGCCACAAAACTGATTCCAAATATCAAAAATAAATCATACGAAAATCGACTTAAGCACATGAATCTGTTTTCCCTAAAAAAGCGTAGACTCAGAGGTGACTTGATACAGGTCTTTAAGATTTTAAAGGGAATTGACAATATCAAAAGTGACAAAATTTTCACATTGAATGAGAATCAGACAAGAAACAATGGTCTCAAACTGTCCGGAAATCGATTCAATTTGGAAGTAGGTAGAAACAACTTTGCCAATCGTGTAGTTAATGAATGGAATAAACTTCCTGCACAGGTAGTGCAATGTAGTTCAGTTCGAAGCTTTAAGAATCATTTAGATAAATACCTAAGTAAGATGCTGTAATGATTATAATTTGTCTTATATTATTTGTTTTTTGTTTTGTTATCGTTTGTCTTTCTGATTTTCAATTATTATTAGTTATATGTCAATTTATTATTTACTATTTACCTGTTTGTTTATTATTTTAACTATACATACGCATTTATTTATGTATTTTTTGTTATTTACATTATTATAGTTTTTATTTATTATTTTATTATTATATGATTTTTTTTGTGTGCATCCGACCTAGATATGGATCAAAAGGTCTCCTGTCGGCATGCTCCGCCTTTGTAATCCTTTGTAAAATGACCCGTCATCCAGGAGATGCCAAGATAAGAGGGATGGAGGAGGGTGGAGGGGAGTGGAATATATAGGAAATGGAACGGGTGGGAGTGGTTTCTATGCCTTTTTCTTTGTGGCTACCCCCGTGTAGGGGGGAGAAGCCTTTGGTATATGTATGTATGTATTATTGCCTCTGAAAACTTCGTGGCGATGTTTCGATGTTACCACCTAGACCAAGTAAAGGATCAAATTTCCCACCAATGAACTCTTGAAAGCTCTCTACGTCTTCTGGATCTTTGAGTCGTTCAAGGTCAAATTTGATTCGTGGACACGGACAGATGCACACTAATGAACAAGTATGCAACACCCCTTTTATCAATTCTTATACTGCATGCTATTCTATCATAAACATATTGAAAGTCATTCTACTTATATGTTATTCAAGGGATATCATATATTACATTGGATATGCTGTACGTTACGTTTTTTTTTTTTCGTTTTTTTTTTAGAAAATGGTGGCAATATTCTTCTCTCCTACTTTATAAAAAACGAAAAGGTGAACCCATTGGATGGATAATGAGATTAAAGGAGAGGACCAGAAAGGAACGATATTACTTGAACAATCTAATAATTATTATTGTAGACCGATGTAATAAGGAAGGGGATGAGAAATGGGATATGTTCCTTTCGTTAACAAGGGCTACAGAGATGAATGAAATAGCCTGTTACGCAAAAGATAATTATTCTCACCATCGCGTGCAGAAGCCCCACAAATACTGTACAAAAACTGGTTGAGAATAATATGCTGCCTGGTTTACCAGGGGTATTTCAATATATATCTGCATAGATATGGGTTAACCTCAGAACATAAAGATAAATCTAGGAAACGTTTATATGACAACTTTATTTTGTTTTCTCTATATATGGATTCATCATAAACAATCCCAATAATAATGTTTATATTTAGCACTCACTAAGTACTTTTCTTTGGCTGAACGAGATTGAATGATATCTCCTACTGACTGCCAGAACAAATATATAAGTTGTCAATGACACTGGAAATAACTTGCTTTCGGTTGAATGAAATAATTTGGTGGTAGCAGGAACAGATCTAACTGCCATCAACAGCATTAGCAATGTTAGCATTGAGGTAACAATATATTTACATAATTTCTTAATAAAATCTACTGATCTCAGTTTCCAGTTCTATTCGCTTTGTTCTTAAACACGAGCCACTCGTAAAAAGACCCTGTAAATATGTTAGATTGAAAATAAATAAATATTTTTGTTTCACTCTTGTATTGGAATATACTGTACATACCTACTTACACATTGTTTGAATAACAATTTGCATTATTGTTTATAAGATGACTGTGCCGTTATTCTGTGGAAAACAGAATTTTATGTTTTAAACGGTATGTCGTTTTGACAAGCTTCTGAGTGACCTGAAGTTGAACTAATCATTATGTTAAGATACTTTGACAAATATTTTTCAATAAATATGTACTAAGATTTCAGGTAGTGCGGCCATCGATAAAGGTTCAAAGTCATGTAAAATTAATTACTTTATAAGACATCTGAATATGATATATCAGAATTTTGCAAATACAATTTCCGTAGTTGGAGCAATAATACCATTTTTTGGCAAAACTTCTTTTATTATTTGAAGACTACATATGATACATTAAACATGCAGCAACACCAGATTTATATATATAGATCTCATCCATCTTGGGTCACGTTCAACTGTACGTAATATTAAGTGAAATGTTATGTCGTGATGTTTAATGTCTGCAATTGTCACCTTATCAATCTAGAACATTTCTGGATCTCTGAGAAACGTAAAACATCACACATGGTCTACCGACTTCGTTATCTTCTATTCATCCTACATGTTCCTACACTATTAATAATATCCGCTCCAATAGTCACGACAATTAATCAGAGCTGAACGCCTCGGGACTACTCTACCGTTATGATCAAACATTTGGAAGATATTATTAGCATCACGCGCGATTAATCTCGGTGCGTCATTTCCAGATTCTATGGGCATTTTATCTATCTTTGAGTGTGGGTAGATGAAAGAGAATGTATGACAAGATTAGCCGACCTGTCAATGTCAATTTTACACCCAAAGCGCATGTGTTTATTTGTTGTTATATACCTCAAAAATAACTATCAAAGATGGTATTGCGCCTCGAGGATGGAAAAAATCAAGTCCCCTTAGTTCTCATTAAGTTGTTTTAACACTTTATAGCCCCACTTTCAAAATTGATATATTCACTTGAACAAATTAAATAATAACGTAAACATGAATGATAAAATTTAGTTCTAGAAATGAACAGATTTTCTTGTGGGACCGAAAGTAAAACGAAAAAACATTTGGTCAAGAGCGGAGCAGGAATGAGTTCTTGAAGCGCACATAAAAAAGAATTCAGCGAAGTCCGAGGTTAGGCGAGCTGGGTGGTTCTCCTTGCGAATAGTTACAATTGCGCAATACTTAAACTTCGGCAACCCATAAATATCAACGCGTCAGCAGTTTTTCTTCTCTTCCGTTTTGCTTTCGTTCTTCTTTCTTGTCGGGTCACCGTATTTTTTCTTTATTATTTTGCCTATATATTCATAGTTTGGCAGACATTTTTCTGTGTTGTTGTTGCTATTATTTGTACCAAAATGTTTTTCATATTTTTATACCTATTACTATCTAATACAAAATTATAACACTAAATAACTCAAAAATAATTATATTGATGTCAAAAATTATGATAATGGTAATGATAATAGCAATAATGATAATAACGATAACAATACTAATACATATATACATATACCAAAGGCTTTTTTCCCACTTAGATGGGAGGTAGCCAAAAGAAAAAGACATAGGAACCACTCCCACCCATTCCATCCCCTACATAATCCACTCCCCTTTACCTTCTTCCCTCCCACTTATCTTGGCACCTCCTGGATGACGGGCCACCCGTACATCTTGTCCACTGCCCTAGATCAGAAGCAGTGTCGCAAGACACAGCACATCCACGTTAAGGCCGCTTTATTTCTTTGGCGACCCCCCTCTTCGTCCCCTCTTGCAGAAAAGGTGAAGACAGTAGAAATCCCTTCGGGTTGCATCAATTAATTTCTCATACATACTCCCTCAAAGCCCCCATCCCCCACCCACTCTCCCTCATGTATCACAGCATCATCCATACACAACCCTTCTCCATTCACACCTATCTTCTGTCCTCTCCCGTCCTTCCTCAACAGACATTCCTCTTTCCCAGTGCCCCTTTTACCCCATTCATTCATCTCATCGTAGGACGCCCCCTCATGTTCACTCCTTCCACACCTCTTTTACTACTCTTTCTTCACTCATTTTTCCATGTGTCCAAACCATCCTAATACTCTTTCATCAACCCTATCTCCCAATTCCCTTTCCACCCCTGTTTCACCCTCACCTCATTTCTCACTTTATCCAGCCTGATAACCCCTATCATACTTCTCAGGCATTTCATCTCAAACATATTCAAACTCCATGTCTCTTCCTCTCTTATGTTCCATTTTTCTGCCCCGTAGAGTGCTGTCGTCACAATCGCTCCTTCATACAATCTCCTCTCAGCATTCATTCCATAATGTCTATTTCTCATTACACTTTTTAATCCCCCATGGCATTTACTCGCTTCTCTCAATCTACACTCTACCTTCACCCCCACTAGTCCCTTTCCTGCCACATTCGCACCCAAGTATCTAAAACTATTCACTTTCTCCAGTCTCTCCCCCTTAATACTCACTTTCAGCCTGCTACCACTCTCTTCCCTTGTACATCTCATCACCTTATTTTTAGCCACATTTATCTTTCCGCTTCCTTCTTTCACACACTGAGGGAGAACGAGGAACTAGGTTCTCTTGGCCCTCAAACGTGAGTGTTACCAGTTCGATTGCTCCTATATCTGCTGGGGATCCAATCAAAACAAGGAAAAGTTTAAGGGATTTAAAGGAGTTTAGAATGCATCATATAAAACCAACCATCAAAAGGTGCACAACGGATCTTGATGACAAGAGCCTGTTGATATGAGAGGTACTCAGCACTTGAACCTCCGTGTTACAACGACGGAGTAGCAATAGTTGTGATGTGTAGGGACGAACCGTTCCGGCCCACTCAGGATACGATATCCCTTCGGAGAACAGCAATGATGAGAAGACTTGACGACGGGTAGACTGCGACTGGGGTAGACAAGACTTGTGGTGATTGGCGTGGCAGTAGGTAATTTTCGCAGGTCGTCTTCAAATAAGGTTCTGTCTTTCCGTCTTTTTTTTTTATCTTTAAGGCTATCGACCTATAATGAGGTCATTAAGCCTGGTGTGAACCTGCGATCCTTTTTAATCTACCATTATAATTTCCACAATAGTCCTGTAGTGCGAAAATAAAGTACTACTTTGTCAATAAGTAAACGGTCATCGGTCAAAAGATTTGTAGTGCTTTGCTGATTTTTTTTTTAAGTTTACAGTGTTGTATAAGCGCTTGGCGCTGTTTGTTGTATCTTGAGCAGTGTACGAGTATGTGTCTTATGGATAGTATAGTGTTGCAGGTGTTGCATTGGGGAGGAAATACGCCGTTTATGTATGGGTTTAGGTGGGTGAGGTAGGTCGAGTTCATCCTCAGTCTTGCTATGGCGATTTCCTCCTGTCTGTTGTTTCTGTATGATGTCGACCAATCTGTTATGTGTTCCTTTTGTTTGTGCGAGATGTCGAGGTTGTTCCACTGGAGTTGCCAGTGGGTGTGTAATTGTTTCCTTAGTATGCAATTGAAGGTCCCTATGTCCAGGGGTATGTCGGTAATAGAGTCTTTTTCTAAGGCAGATTTGGCTAAGGTGTCCGCTTTCTCATTCCCGAAGATCCCAATGTGGCTGGGAACCCAAGAGAGAGTAATGGACTTGTTAGTTATCAATAATGTGCTAATGATTTTGCCCAAGAGAAAGTTCTCCATATGGTTACCTGACTTAATTGATTGAAGTGCACTTAGTGAATCTGTGAATATGACGAAATTACTATGTGTGTCAGATTGAGCATATTCTAAGGCTTGGTATATACCGTAGAGTTCGGCGATATATATGCTCGTATGGTCCGGCAATCTGAACATCATCCGGGTTTTGGTGCAGTATAACCCTGTCCCAGTTTTGGGGCCGCACTTGGAGCCATCAGTGTACAGTGCCCTGTGGTCATTGTACTTATTGATGGTTTCCAGGGTCTTCTGTTTAAGTTCTTCTGTGGAAGACGTTTTTTTTCTTGACGTCTTAGATGTTGACCTTGAGGGCGATGTTTTTTCCACGGTGGTAAGTGGGTGGCTTCCATCTGTTCTATTGACCACAGTGACACTGAAAACTGCTCGCACAAGGATCGGATCCTGATGGAAAGGGGATTTAGGATGGAGTTGGTGAAGTGCTCGTGCTGGTTATTTTTTTCCTTGCAGGGATGTCGAGGGATACGGAGCACTCTCTTGCCGTTGGGGGAAGAAGTGTATACATACCCCAAAAACTGCCGACGTGGACGCTTCGCGCAGGCGTAGTCCTCCCGGGCTTCGAAGCACGAAGCTGACTCGCTCGTTGGATTCGAGCGTAAACAAGCCGTTTCGCCGAGGTGGGGAGCTGAACGACCATCAGCGCAGCCACGACGAATTGCGCCGATACCGGAGGAACGGGAATGGGCCCTGACACCACTTCAGGACAAGAATCTACTAGAAGTAGATTAAAAACACATTAATATGATAACGTAATAGAGAATGAAAATAAGGTAAAACCCAGCAAGAAATCAAGACCCGCTTAACAGATCAGGACCTAAATTATCCTTTCCAGTAATGTGAACATCTTTAATTTTATATGCCTGAAGGACTAAAGCCCAACGAAGGGGTCATTCTTTCCTTTGAAAGTAGCTAAATACAATAGAGGTTGTGATAAACTTCTAACACGAATTCTTTGCCACGTAGATAATAATGAAACCTGGAGAAGGAGAAAACGACCGCAAGACATTCACGCTCGATGAGGGAGTATCCCTTCTCACGATCAGAAGTATCCTACTGGCATATGCGACAGGGTGTGGACATTCATTATGATACTGGTGCAGGACAGCCACCAGACCATAAAGAGAGGCATCGGTCCTAAGGACGAAGGTCACATTAGGATCAGGCAAACACAAGACAGGTTGTGAAGATATGGCAGAAACGGTTCATGAGGCCTTCGATCCAAGGGAGAGGTTCCGGGCTATTCTTCCTCAGTAGACCAGATAAAGGGTCCGGTGTATTCGGGGGCCTGAGGAATAAACAATTTATAAAATGAGACTAGACCAAGGAAAGTCCGAAGTAACTTCTTACTGGTTGGTGGAGGAATGCGGGTTATAGCCTCAATCTTGTTATGTTGAGGTCTTAACGAGGTTCCGTCCAAAATGAAGCCAATGTATTGGACGGAAGAAACTCCAAATCTACACTTTGAGAGCTTGACAGTCAGATTTTGGTCCCGTAGACGTTCGAGGACGCGACGTAGAGCTTCGAGATGTTCATCCCAGCTTTTAGAAAAAATAAAGATGTTATCAAAAT
>NC_134791.1:59100282-59120282 GCF_046742065.1 Oratosquilla oratoria
GTTGACCCACAATACAACCTCGCTGAAATTCAGATATGTCTACTACGCCTTTGGTTTGTAGTATGCTTGATTAGTCTTGCATGTAATCTGAAGCATAAATCTAGGTGAATATAACATTAGGTAAATTTGAATAACATTAAGCATGAAATAAAAGCAGAAATGCATTTTCCTTGGTGTCTATTGAATTCTGTCATGTCTGTTTACACTTGTATAGTATGTATATACATCGTATATTAAAAGAAGTTACAAATATGCAATATAATCAGCCCCTTAAGCATCTTATATGATGAACAATATATAAAAAGCAATATATAGTATGGTATATAACATATAATAAGCAATATATTTCATTTGAAAAATTATATACAGTGCACAATGGACAATATTATTTCTTTGTCGCGGCTCGTGCAGCTTAAATTGATTTTATCGGCTTAAGAAACCTGCACAGGGAAGCTATAGCGATAATCCCATACTACAATCCTGGTCATATGGGCACTTCCCGAAGGGTGAGTGTGGTTTTGGTTATTTCCGCAAGAATCATCAGAAATTCAAGATTCCCGTGCAGGCATGCGCATTGACGACCCCACCTCCCCCCTCCCCACCCCTCACTTCTCGGGAGGCCCGCCACCAGCGCGTATGCTCACTTCAATGTGAAATGAAGGCTTCGCCTGTGGAAGGAGGGAGGGACCCTAAATCTGTGCAGGTTTCTTAAGCCGATAAAAACAATTTAAGCGGCACGAGCCGCGACAAAGAAATATTATCGGCTGAAAGAAACCTGCACATTGAAGCTATGCATGAGACGAGGACAGGTGGGAAGAGAGGTGAAGCCTGATTTCAGTCGAGGACCAGGACTCAAGGCGCTATCACGTGTGTCTCTCCCATGGGAGACCCATCCATTTCATCACTCAGCAGAGGGGAGAAAAGAAACGTCAAGCATTTATACCGAAGAATGTGACATGCACAACATTGCACTGTTCACACAATGCGCAAACTATAAGAAAATTGCATCCCGTTCAGCGGCTCCCGGACCCCCCCCCCCCACTCCTCGGTCGCCCCCTGCCCCCTCCACCCCCTTTTTTCCTTCTTCCCTTGAGATGAGACGAGCGGAGCCCCCTCCCCGGCGCCACACGGGACCGGGGCGCCCGAGTGGCAGCGACAACCGGTCCCCCAGGAAGTCGCCGATGTCCAGCCCCCAGGTCCCGCACCCGCTCCACAGCGCGGGCGCGGAGAACCGCCAGCGACGCCGCGAAGCCCCTGATTTTGTGGGCGAGCGGGGCCTCGAGCTGTAGAAGAGATGATCCTCAGCAATCTCTTCCGTGCGCTCCACGCAGTCCCCGAACGCACGGATCGGGCGCAGCGGGCGCGGGCGTCCTCGCTCCAGGAAGGACCGCACTCTGAGAGGGCCAATCACGTCGTCCGCCCGCTCATTCCTAGCCAGGAATGCTGGCGATGGAGAGAGGGCCAGGGAAGAGCTCCCAGTCCGGAGAAGGACGGGCGGTGGGCGACCGCCGCCAGCTGTGAAGCCCTGCAGTCCGCAGTCAAGGCGAGCAGAAAGACGGCACGCTGAAGGAAGTGTTCCTCCTCCACAATGGCCCTCTTAAACGCCAGGCACCGCAGAACACGATGCAAGGACCAGGCCAGGACCGGCCGACGTCTCGGCTCTCCCGAGGCGCCGATCCCCCCCACCAGGAGGGCTCGCGCCCTCCGTGGCACTCGGATGTTCACGCCAAAGCGGAGCGGACTAGCGAGGGCCGCACAGTGAGCCGAGACCGTCGCCGGCGCCCCGCTGCCGGAGTCAGCCAGCCAAGTCAGGAAGTCCAGAACCGCGCTGGCGGAGATGGTCACTATCGCGTGTCTCCGAAGGTAGTTCTGGAATCTCCGTCAGCAGGATTCATATTGCCGCACTGAGGAGCTCTGAGCATCTTGTCTGCTGCCTCTGTAGAGAAGAGTTGGCTGAGAGCTCCCCGAAGAAACTCCAAGTGTGAAGTTGAAGTGACGCTAGGCAGGCTGACCCCAGTAGAAGGGGAGAAGGGCACCATCTCATTAGCTCCCCGAACCACGGCTGGGTTGGCCAGTAGGGAGCTATCAGGAGTACCTGACCCTTGAAGGACCTGAGGGTCTGCATCACCTTCAGGAGGACCGGTGTCGCTGGAGGAGGAAAATGTATACGTACTTCCAGTGATTCCAGTCCTCCGTAAAGGCGTCTGGGCCTCCTGTGCGTGTCCTTTGGTTGTAGGTGAGGTAGAGGGCGAGCTGGGTCGTGTTTGAGAGGCAAACAGGTCCACCTCTGGGGTGCCGTAGCGGAGGGAGAGCGACTCGAACACTTGTGGGCGTAGTTGCCACTCCACGGAGGTCTCCTGAAACCTGGATAGAGCGTCCGCCCAGTCGTTCTCCCGGACTGGAACATATTTCGCCGAGAGTGATATGGCCCTGCGTGATGCCTCGGCGAAGATGTCTTCCGACAAGGCTAGGAGTGGACCTGGTCGGGCCGTACCTTGCCTCTGCACGCACTGTACTGCTGTCACATTGTCTATGTCGAAGCGGACGCTCATGCAGGAGATTTCGGGGTGTCGCTCGAGTCATTCTTTCACCACTATCAGCTCCCGAAGGTTGATGTGTAGTGACCTTCTATCTTCCTACCATACCCGGCAAGCTTGATGTCTCCAGCTCGAGTGGAAACCCCACCCCATGTCCGAGGAGTCCGCCGCTGCCATTCGAGGTGGGGGCGGAGACTATGGGACCGACCGGCGCAGGGCCCCCGACCGAAGCCAGGGACGCAACAAGGTGTGGAGTGCTGAGGGTACCGGCCCGGGCAGGTCGCGCGGGAGGAGCGGTATGCTCCTGTCGACCTCTCGTGCCAGCCGTCGGCGCCCCAAGCGGCTCAGTGGAAGGGCCGGGGTCGCGAAGTTGAGGCAACCCAACAGGCCCCCTCCCACCACCGAAGGCGGGAGAACGTGTGAGAGAAGCACGCCGTCTTGACGCAGTGGAGCGCCCGAAGAACGCTGACTATGTCCCACTCAATCCCGAGCCAATAAAGTCTCTGTGTGGGAGAGAGGGCAGACCCTTCCCAGTCCACCCCGAACTCCACGTCCACCAACACTCTCAGAGCCACCGAGATGTCGGCCGATGCACCCTCCCCGGTGGGCGAAAGCATCAACCAGCCGTCTAGGTACATGAGTGTGGAGACGCTCGCTTCCGCCTAGCGTGCGCCTACCACTCACACTAGTTTCGTGAAGATCCTCGGGGTAAGCGAGAGTCCGAAAGGGAGTCTGGTAAAATTATATGTCTCCCTCCTTACCTGGAACATCAGGAAACGGCGATATCGGGGGTGGTTGGGGACATGCCAATCTGCGTCCTGAAGGTCCAGGGACGCAAACCCAACTCCCTCCCGGAGTGCTGACCGGACCTGAGCCACCGACACAATCTTGAATCGCAGGGGTTTCAAGAATTTGTTCAGTGCGCTCAGGTTCATAGCCAGTCTCGTTTTTCCTGGGCCTTTCTTTGGCATGGCGTGCCTATTTCTAAGGGACAAGAAAAAAATGTTCCTGTATTCAAAATAGGTGATAAGTCTCCTATGCACAACCACAGACTAATCAGTTTGACTTCGGTTATAGGTAAAATACTAGAATCACTTATAGTAAATAGTATCAGGGATCTTTTAGTGTAGTATAATCTGATTTGTTACAGCATTTGTTCACCAAGGGAAGGTCGTGTGTAACTAATCTTTGATCCTTTTACACAAGGGTCTACAAGGCTGCGTATAACATTGAGAGTTAAGATATTATAAACTCAACTTAAGAAAAGCGTTCAGGAAGGTGCCCCCACCATAGACTACTAAATAAAATCAAGGCCCATAGCATAGATGGAAAAGCGTTTGAATAGATTACAACGTGGATTAGCGACAGAAAACTGAGGGACACTATGAACGGTGTAATATTCAAATGGAGTAGTGTTAGTAGTGGAATTCCCCAGAGCTCGGTATTAGGTCCTTTATCGTTCATTATGTATATAAAAGGCTTGGATAATGTGATTAATTGTGAGCAGAGTAAGTTTGCGGATGACACTAAAATAGGACGCCTTATTAGGTCGAGACAAGATGCTGGGATATTGGAACAATATCTTGATGAACTAATAGCATGGTCGGTGAAATGGCGAATGGACTTCAATATCTCAAAGGCAGTATGTTAAACACAGGATTACACAACCCAGCTATTTCAGGAAACAGTGCATTAATGCTAAGAATAGGGCTAACAGTGCAGAGGTAATCATTAAACTCTATCTGGCGATAGTTAGACCCATCATTGATTATGTATACCTTTGGTCTACGTCCTATCTAATGGATCTTAATTCATTACAATTAGTACAGAGGCCACCAAAATTATACAAGGGGTTAGAAATTTACCACACGAAGACAGGATGAGGCATCTTAATTTACACTCCGGAAAAACGAAGACTACGTGGTGATCTAACAAAGGCATTCAAATGGCCAAGACAAGGGAGCTGCAGATAAGGTCATCATATTAAGGCAGCAGGGCAGGTCGTTGGAAGACCTTCAATATAGCAGAGTATCCTACAAAGCAGTCCTCACCCTGAAGACGCCTCACGACGAGGCGAAAAACTATAGTTTCGGTGGAGTCAATAGTTGTTCAATACTATTACTATGCAAAAATATATCAGTTGGCATACACTGCGTATATTCTTTTGAGAGTCATGAATGACTACTTCCAGTCCCTCTCAGTTGCTAATAGGAAAGTATTCTCCAGATTAAAGAATACAGTCTTGAAGATTGTTAAAGCAACTAGTGCAGTTGATTTCAACCAGAATTGCCTTAGAGAAAACCTGTGCCCCAGAAATATATATATATATACATATACATATACATATACATATACATATACATATACATATACATATACATATACATATGTGTGTGTGTGTGTGTGTGTGTGTGTGTGTGTGTGCGTGTGTGTGTGTGTGTGTGTGTGTGTGTGTGTGTGTGTGTGTGTGTGTGTGTGCGTGTGTGTGCTTGTGTGTGTGTGTGTGTGCGTGTGTGTGCGTGCGTGTGTGCGTGCATGCCTGTGTGTGTGTGTGTGTCTGTGTGTGGTTGTGTGTGTGTGTGTGTGTGTGTGTGTGTGTGTGTGTGTGTGTGTGTGTGTGTGTGTGTGTGTGTGTGTGTGTGTGTGTGTGTGTGTGTGTGTGTGTGTGTGTGTGTGTGTGTGTGTGTGTGTGTGTGGAGATGATAATGGAAGAGAAGGTAGTGAGAGGAAGGTGGGCAGAGTATTTTAGGGAGTTGCAAAATGTGAAGGAGAATAGGGAGGGAAAGGTAGTTGCTAAGAAAATGAGAGTGATGAGTGAGGAAAATGGAGGAGAAATAATGAAGGATGAAGTGAAAGCAACTGTTAAGATGATGAGAGCAGGTAAGGCACCTAGTCTGCATGGACGCCATGCAGAATGTCTGAAGAAAGGAGGTACAGTGATGGTGGACTGGCTGGTGAGGTTGTTTAATGTTTGTTTGAGAGAGGGTAGAGTGCCGGAGGACTGGAGGAGTGCCTGTATAGTTCCGCTTTACAAGGGAAAGGGGGACAAGTGTGAGTGTAGTAGTTTCAGAGGGATCAGCTTGTTGAGTGTAGTTGGGAAGGTTTATGGGAGGGTCTTGATTGAGAGGATTAGGAGAGGAACAGAGGGAGTAATTGGTGAGGAATAGTGTGGGTTTAGGACAGGTAGGGGTTGTGTAGATCAGATCTTTGTGGTAAGACAGATATGTGAGAAAGCTATAGGAAAAGGTAAGGATGTTTTTTGGGCTTTTATGGATCTGGAAAAGGCTTATGACAGGGTAGACAGGAAGGCACTGTGGGAGGTACTGCAGATATATGGGATAGGAGGAAAGCTGTTAAGAGCAGTCAAGAGTTTTTACGAGAGTAGTAGAGCTTGTGTTAGGATTAGAAATGGAGAGAGTGAATGGTTTGAGGTAAAGGTTGGACTTAGTCAGGGATGTGTTATGTCGCCCTGGCTGTTCAATCTTTACATGGATGGAGTGGTGCTAGAGGTGAATGCAAGGGTAGTGGGAAAGGGGCTGGAGATGATTAAAGAAAATGGAGAAAAGTGGGAGGTGAGCCAGCTGTTGTTTGCTGACGACACTGCGCTTGTAGCAGGATCAGAGGAGGGATTGAGGAAGTTAGTGACAGAGTTTGGGAGAGTGTGTGAAAGAAGGAAGCTGAAGATAAATATGGGTAAAAGTAAGGTGATGAGATGTACAAGGGGGAGAGTGACAGCAGGCTGGAAGTGAGCATTAAGGGTGAAAGACTAGAGGAAGTGGATAGTTTTAGATACTTGAGTGCGAATGTGGCAGGAAAGGGAGGAGTGGGAGTGGAGGTAGAATGTAGATTGAGAAAAGCGAGTAAATGCCTTGGTGGATTGAAAAGTGTAATGAGAAATGGACATCTGGGAATGGATGCTAAGAGGAGGTTATATGATGGAGTGATTGTACCAACAGCATTGTACGGGACATAAACATGGAACATGAGAGACGAAGAGAGAAGGAGTTTGAATGTGTTTGAGATAAATTGTCTGAGAAGTATGATAGGGGTTACTAGGCTAGATAGAGTAAAAAATGAGGAGGTGAGGAGGAGAACATGGGTGGAAAGGGAACTGGGAGATAAGGTTGATGAAAGGGTATTAGGATGGTTTGGACACATGGAAAGTATGAGTGAAGAAAGATTAGTAAAAGAAGTGTGGAAGGCAGAGGTGGAAGGAGCGAATATGAGGGGGCGTCCTAGGATGAGATGGATGAATGGGGTGAAAGGGGCATTACAAAACAGAGGAATGTTTGTGTGGAGGAAGGATGGGAGAGGACAGAAGATAGGGGTTAATGGAGAGGGGTTGTGTATAGATCATGCTGTGATGTATGAGGGGGAGTGGGTGGGGGATGGGGGGTGAGGAAGTATGTATGAGGGGGAAAAAATGACGCAGCCCGAGGGGATTTCTCCCCGTCTTCTCCTTTTCTGCATGAGGGGACGGAGAGGGGGGGGGGTCGCCGAATTTATGAAGCGGCCTTGCTGTGGATGTGCTGTGTCTTGCGACACTGCTTCTGACCCAGGGCAGTGGACAGGATGCAGGGATGACCCGTCATCCAGGAGGTGCCAAGATAAGAGGGAGGGAGGAGGGTGGAGGGGAGTGGAATATATAGGAAATGGAATGGATGAGAGTGGTTTCTATGCCTTTTTCTTTTTGGCTACCCCCCATGTAGGGGGAAAAAGCCTTTGGTATATGTATATGTATGATGTATATATATATATATATATATATATATATATATATATATATATACATATATATATGAACATACAAATACACACACACACACACAAACACACACACACACACACACACAAACACACAAATTAGGTTATGGGATATGAAATTCAGGTCTGGGATTGCTTTCTTAAATGTTTGTTTCTCTGTATGCATTTAGATGTTTATAGCTTTGATTCTAAAGTCGATTGTAATGTAGATCACTAGAATTATGGTAATCATACGCCATCCTTCATTCTCATGCTACTTCAAAATACGTTTATGAAGAACATGTTTCACAACTAAGAGAATTTAATTTGAAAATACATGATTATAGTTTTTTTGTGACCATCTGATTAGATTTGCTAATTAAGGGGTGATGAAATGAATGGGGAGTTCAAAGTTGGTCTTAATAACCAATCTTCACATATGAAGGATTTAATATATAAACACTACATTTCATATACATCTCTCAGGGAGTTGTGACCTACCGACACACAGTTAAGCGTATATGCTAACAAGGCTAATAATTAATTTGCTGAGGAGAAAATTTCGTTTATCGGTTTATAAACTTGTATAACCATCCAATCTTTGCTAAGACCTCCAACACAGTTTTGATCAATCTTTCTTTTTGATCATCAATATTCCACATGGTATTTCCTTTCGTTATGCAGTGGCGTATGAATATACAATCAATTTCATAATTGCAGATATGGGAAAGAGTGGAAGATGGGGAGGAAGGGAGTAAAAGAATGTTAGCTGCTCGCCATTTGTAGAATAATTTCCCCCTCTTAATTCTTTAGCACAGCTTAACTTACTCAATTACCGTTTCCACCCTATTAAACAATACTGGCACTTACATAGAGGTAGCATGTAAGAAGAGATTGCCTAAAAAATTTAGCAGTACAAGGGTCTTTTATGGGAGCAGTTGATAGGTAAACGGAGGGGACTAGGAATATTTACGTAGATTCGAGCAAATGCCTTTACAAAACTCATCTGTTTTAGATTGAATTTTGTATAAACAGGCTCATAGAATTTCATATCATCGTTAACACTTATCAAGTTAATTCAATGAACGTGTCTATTTTTCACATTGTTTTTATATAAACAATATTCTATCAGGAATAATGTAACGACGCATTTAGCAAATGAATTTAAAGATATTAAATTATTACAAAGAACTATAAGTTTATCTCACCATGTAAAGAGAAAAAAAATGAAAACAAGTCCGGACTATTACAAGTAAACCAGTTGTGCAATTCCATTTCAGCTGTAGTAAATTGAGTAGGCGCGTTACATCCTCTGGTAAACTCCCTGAGCGCATTCGTCTGCATGAATGAATAGCTTATTACTGTTCAATCACGTAAAGTCCCCGATACCGAAGTCTACCAAGCACCTTCGTCACCCAGCCTCACTTTAACCCCAACCTCCACTCTTTTCACGACCTCTCCATAACCCACTATCATTTTTGTCATGACCCAATCTGACCCCAACCCATATTTCCATTCCAACTCCAAGGATCCTTTATGGCTAATTTCGTAATGTTCTTTGGACCTCTCAGAACATAAAATGAAAATTCCATCAGCACCAAATTGGAATGAACCGTGTGATTTAAGACTTTTCTCATAATGACCGTCAGTAAACTCGGCAATACCATTTAATTCCAGTATCTTGGAATCTAAAACAAATGTAAAATTTGCATTTTTTTTCTTTTGTTCTGTGGAATATAATATTAGAAGAAACAAACTTGGTTTAATATCAATTTGTTTTCTAAAATGTCTGACAATTATTTCAATTTAGATATCTTTCTGTCCTATTCTAAGTCTAACCTTGAATATGTTATGATTTCCTACCATTTGCTATCCTTTCAACAATATTTATATTTTTATATTCCAGAATGAAATCATAATAGATCTTACTGTATACTATCAAAGGAGCTAAAAAAAAATGCTTCTTCGAGAGTGACAACCATACTAGAGCGCCTGAGAAAAGCTTCAAGAACTTCCGGATAAAGACGTTACCTAATGGCAAATTTGCAAAAAGACTGCCCATGATTTATTTTAGATCAAGAATACTCTGCGCCCAAACGACCTCTTTCCTATTCAGTCATTGTAAAGCTTCCCCCTCTTCCTTTCTGTGTACTCCGCTAAGTATAGCGGTGGCTGTTTTCGAAGGAGCTGTGGGTGGAGTATATCTTTGGGTTACAGATTTATGACATGTATGGCCAAACTGACCTACTCAAATAGTAATTATCTGTTTAAAGAAGTACACTTACTTCAGCTTCGTAGAAGACACTAGTTCCTATAGTATTTATAAAAATAAAAAAATAATAATAATTGTACCTTTCCTTGACTCCCGAGTATCAGGCCTGTGCTGAGGAGATTAACCACCGAATGTCTGCCTAGACCTTGTCTCTCATGTTAACTCTGGCAGTACACAAACACGGCTAGGCCATAATTTGGGTGGAGGACCTTTGATAGGAACTTGAGAAGGCGATCGGTTTCCTTCGTAGGTCCACTGACATAACGAGCTAACCACCACCACAAGACTCCTACCCCCACCCTCACCATCACTATTTCAACCACCATCACTCCCATCACCATCATCATCATTACCATCACCACTAGCAACAGCGACAGCTGAAACAGCAAAAACAGCAACAACAGTAACATCAACATCATAAGCAACAATTTCCATACGTCCCTACCATCACTGATGTTGTCCTTCCATGTCCGTATTCTGGATCATATTTCGCAGCGATGATTCTCATCGCAGTCTTAGTGATCAACTTCGGATCATGTGTACTAGAGAAATTTTGGTTACTTTGTCCACTGCTTTCCCTGTCTTTCCCCGAGAGCAAGATTAGAAAACGAAAGGAAGTATACTACATAGAATTGTTTGAATTGGGACTGGCTCGATCCAATTAGATTTGGTTCAGTTGGGTTAAGTTAGATTACGCTTAGATTAAATTAAGTTAGGTAGGGGTATGCTGGGTTAGGTTATGTTAGAATATATTTATCTAGGTTAGATTAGACTAGGCTGAGTTATATTAAATTAGATTATTTTAGATTACTCTAGATTAAGTTAGGATAGATTATGTCATGCTGGGTTAGGTTTGAGTAGATTTGGTTTGATAAGGTTTGGATAGATTAGATTACATTAAGTCAGGATAGGTTAGGTTAGGTTAAGTTAGGTTAGGTTAGGTTAGGTTAGGTTAGGTTAGGTTAGGTTAGGTTAGGTTAGGTTAGGTTAGGTTAGGTTAGGGTAAGTTAGACTAGTTTAGGCCAGATTAGGTTAACTTAGACTAAGTTAGGTTAGGTTAGGTTGAGTTAGCTTGGCTTAGGCTAGGCTAGGATAGTTTAGGTTAGGTTAGGTTGAGTTAGACTAAATTAGGTTAGATTAAGCTAGATTATGAAAGCTTAGGTTAGGTTAAGTCAGTTTAGGTAAGGTAAGGTTAGGTTAGGTTAGGTTAGGTTAGAATAGTATGTTAGGCCTAATTTAGGTTAGTTTAAGATAAGTTGAATTAGGCTAGGTGGATAGGTGATTTTAAATTAGGCTAAGTTAGTTTAGGTTAGGTTTAGTTACATAAGGATGAATTAGGTGAAGTTAGATTAGGTTAGGTTTGATTAGCTTAGATTGGTTTCGGTTACCTTTCGTTTTGTTACGCTTAGTTAGGATAGATTAGGTTAAGTGAGGTTAGATTAGGCTTCGCTTGGTTTAGTCAAACATATTGGTGAGGCTTGAAGTACACACACACACACACACACACACACACACACACACACACACACACACACACACACACACACACACACACACACACACACACACACACACACACACACACACACACACACACACACACACACACACACACACACACACACACACACACACATATATATATATATATATATATATATATATAATGCAGTGAATATTCACATGGATTTTTTTTTTAATATTCACTTAGTATAAAAATCTAAAAAGGATGCATATATTCCACACACAGGATACGGTTTCCTAACTAGTCTGCGATTGGTTGCAGTTACCCCATGTTAGCGGAAAATACAAACCCATCCCGAACATAGCGGTGAAGGAAGGGTGCATTCTAATATCGGTGCATGTATTCTATCTCGCAAACAGGTTTGTTTTTCTCATTCCCGAGGATAACAAGTATTAAGTCGTTACTTAACACTAAACTGATATATTAAATATGAATGTCAAAGTTACAAAACATTGTACTGCACTCAGCCAGAGAAAGACCTCCCCTATTTCTATATTTCAATTTTTAGTGTCTGTTTGAATCACTTCCCCCTCTCCATCAATTCCTTTCCCTTTCTCATTTCCCCTCCTTATAGACTGGATGTCAGAAGAGAAGGGATAGGGAGAAAAAAACAGTTGAGAGTAGGAGGGTAGGGGAGGAAAATCTATAAGAGGTAAGATTTTGGACAATGGAGATGGGGACAGGATAGGTGAGAGGAATGTGGAGGAGCAAATGGAGTTTAGAGAAGGAGAGAGAGAAAGGCAGAGAAATAAAGGTAATGAAGTGAGCGGACGAATAAAAAGAAATAAAAATGAGAGAGAGAACTGAGGAAGTGAGGAAAAGAAGCGAGAAGGAAGGATGCAGAATTAGAGAAATGAGAAAGAGAAATGAGAATTAGAGAAATATTAGAATTAGAATTAGAATTAGAATTAGAATTAGAATTAGAATTAGAATTAGAATTAGAATTAGAATTAGAATTAGTCCATCACTCATTAACAAGCTATATAAATCGTTAGTTCGTCCACATTTGGAATATGCTGTTTCCGTATGGTCACCGAATCTCATTAAAGACATTGACAGACTGGAAAAAGTACAACGGCGAGCCACAAAACTGATTCCAAATATCAAAAATAAATCATACGAAAATCGACTAAAACACATGAATCTGTTTTCCCTAAAAAAGCGAAGACTCAGAGGTGACTTGATACAGGTCTTTAAGATTTTAAAGGGAATTGACAACATCAAAAGTGACCAAATTTTTACATTGAATGAGAATCAGACAAGAAACAATGGTCTCAAACTGTCCGGAAATAGATTCAATTTGGAAGTGGGTAGAAACAACTTTGCCAACCGTGTAGTTAATGAATGGAATAAACTTCCTGCACAGGTAGTGCAATGTAGTTCAGTTCGAAGCTTTAAGAATCATTTAGATAAATACCTAAGTAAGATGCTGTAATGATTATAATTTATCTTATATTATTTGTTTTTGTTTTGTTATAATTTGTCTGTCTGATTTTCATTTATTATTAGTTATATGTCAATTTATTATTATTTACTATTTACCTGTTTGTTTATTATTTAACTATACCTATGCATTTATTCATGTATTTTATTTGTTATTTACATTATTATAGTTTTTATTTATTATTTTATTATTAATATGATTTTTTTTTCGCATCCGACCTAGATATGGATCAAAAGGTCTCCTGTCGGCATGCTCCGCCTTTGTAATCCTTTGTAATTAGAATTAGAATTAGAATTAGAATTAGAATTAGAATTAGAATTAGAATTAGAATTAGAATTAAAATTAGAATTAGAAATTAGAATTAGAAATGAGAATTAGAGAATTAGAGAAATGAGAATTAGAGAAATGAGAGAGAGTGAGACTATGTAAGAAGTTACAGAGGGTAGTGCCTGTGAGGGAGAGATGAAAGGAAAAATCGAATATATAAAATGAAGAAGTAAGTAAAGAGAAAAGAAGGAAAAGTTAATAAGAGGAAATGAAGAGAATAGGAATGAGGAGGGAAAAGTAAAAGGGTAGGGAGGGAATTAGGTGAATTGCAAAGGAGAATTAGAGGTAATACTGAAGGGCAGCAGGAAAGCAGAGATGGGAGATGAACGAAGAAAAAGGAACGAAAGTGATGAAAACCAGAAATTAAAGATGAGGAAGAGAGTAAATGAACCGGTGAAAAGGAGCGAGTGGAGAAAAAAGACAAAGGAAGAAGAGAGGGAAAGAGAGGTGGGAAGGAGAGTAGAAGTAGAAGAAGAGTTAAAGGAATGGAAATGGAGAGACAAGAAATATCAAGGCGCGCGAGCACACACACACACACACACACACACACACACACACACACACACACACACACACACACACACACACACACACACACACACACACACACACACACACACACACACACACAGAGACACACACACACACACACACACACACACACACACACACACACACACACACACACACACACACACACACACACACACACACACACACACACAAACACACACACACACACACACAGACACACACAGACACACACACACACACACACACACACACACACACACACACACACACACACACACACAGAAAGATAGAAAGATAGACAGACAGACAGACAGATATAGATAGATAGATAGATAGATAGATAGATAGATAGATAGATAGATAGATAGATAGATCGATCAGGTAAAGAGTGAGAGAGAGAGAGAGAGAGAGAGAGAGAGAGAGAGAGAGAGAGAGAGAGAGAGAGAGAGAGAGAGAGAGAGAGAGAGAGAGAGAGAGAGAGAGAGAGAGAGAGAGAGAGAGAGAGAGAGAGAGAGAGAGAGAGAGAGAGAGAGAGAGAGAGAGAGAGAGAGAGAGAGAGAGAGAGAGAGAGAGAGAGAACACCCTGGAATAGGAGGATGTAGGTCACGGGGTGCATATGAGGAGGAGAGGAGGGGGAGCAAAGGGAATAAGAGATGCGTGGTGAGTGAGTGAGTGATTGAGTGAGCGGCGAATCGAAGGAGGGAAGGGGAATAGCTTTAGATGGAAAGTCCAGGATAGGGAGAACTGGAGAGAGAAGACGATAGAGGAGAAAGCGTAAAGGGGAGAAGAGAAAAGAGGAGAGATGAAAGGATAGGAGAGGAAGAATGGGAGAGAAGAGGGACGGAAAGAGAAGAGAGGAGAAAGGGTAGAGAAGAGAGAGGCGAAGGGAGATGGAAAAATGAAGGGGAGAAGGAGTAAAGAAAAAGAAAACTAGAAGAAATAGACATAAAAGGAAAATAGAAAAAAAATAGGAGTAGGAGGGAGGTAGGAGGGAAAATCTGTGGAGCGGAAGGTTAGCAAGAAAGGGATAAATTGTAAGAAATAGTGAGGCAAGAGGAGTAAAGGTAAAAGGAACGGATAAAAGGAACAGGGGTGAAACAGTGGGAGGAGGAAATAAGTCATAAGGAGGTATGGTAAATACGATTGGAAAGGCAAGCTTATATGTATTTACATTTACATTTACACATGCACATGCACATGCACATGCACATGCACTTGCACTTGCACTTGCACTTGCACTTGCACTTGCACTTGCACTTGCACTTATATTTACATTTACATTTACATTTACATTTACATTTACATTTACATTTACATTTACATTTACATTTACATTTACATTTACATTTACATTTACATTTACATTTACATTTACATTTACGACAAAAGAGATGGAATTAGACACAATGTAGGAGAACATAAGAACATAATAATGAAGGAGACTATAAGAGACCATAAGGCCTATACTAGGCAGCGCCGTATGCATCACCGCCCGTCATCTCCATCTATAAAGTTGTCTAATCGTTTCTTAAAACAGTTGATAGTTTCAGCGCTTATTACATGGTTACCAAGTCTATTTCATTCGTCGACCACCCTATTAGTAAACCAATTCTTGCCTATTTCCTTTTTAAATCTAAATTTGTCCAGTTTAAAACCATTACTGCGAGTCCTGCCCTGTTGTTTTATTATGATTACCTTGTTTGCATCACCCTTGTTAAAGTCTTTGATCCATTTGATCACCTCTATCAGATCACCCCGCACTCTGCGTCTTTCCAGAAAATGTAAATTAAGGTGCCTAAGCCTCTCTTCGTAAGGCAAATTTCTGAGTCCATGTATCATTTTGGTCATTCTTCTCTGTACTGATTCTAGTGAATTGATGTCCATTCTGTAGGACGGAGACCAAAACTGTACCGCATAGTCAAGGATGGGTCTAACTATCGCTAGATAGAGTTTGGGAATTACCTCTGCACTTCTATTCGTTACCGTCCTAGCAATGAAACCTAATGATCTGTTAGCTTGATTGCTGTCTCTAATGCACTGTTTCCTGGTTTTAAGGTCCGGACTCACTAGAACTCCCAAGTCTCTCTCGCACTCAGTTTTCTCTATTGGAGATAAGGACCTGGATGGCGAGCGGATATTGGATTTCTGTGTCGCTAATAATTTATCGGTGATGAATACTTTTTATAAACATAGAGAAAATAAAAACTGGACGTAGTATAGGTGGAATGGTAGAAGAGGAGATTACATAGATGAGTCAATGATAGAACTTATATTAACTAATAATAAGGAACTTTTTGCAGATGTTGAGTCAATACCATCCATTTCAATGGATTCAGACCATAGTTTAGTTCTAGGTAAGATCAACCTATAACAACATCTAAGAAAGTGAAAAAAAGAACTAAAAGATACTGTTTAGAAAACTTGAAAAAGGAAATTTGTACACAAGAACTCAAGAATAAAGGGAAAGAGCAGATACCCACCGGTAATTGTAGCAGTGTTGACACAGACTGGGAAAACTTCAGAGTAACTGTTGAAAATGTAGCTAAGGAAGTAGTCCAGGTTGAAACTAGTGGAAACACGAAGAAAAAGATAACAGTGTGGTGGCCAAAACTCTAGAGAGCATAATATTGAGCACAGACTTAGAGTTTAGGAGAGGAAAATTCTAAATGTGTTTCAGATGAAATGTCTGAGAAATATGGTAGGTGTAGCTTTACTGGATAGATTGAGAAACGAGGTGAGGAGGAAAGTGGGGGTGGAAGAGGAGATGGCAGAGCTGATGAAAGATAATTGGGGCGGTTTGGACACATGGAAAGAATTAGTGGTGAAAGATTGCTAAAGGAGATCTGTAAGGCGTAGGTGGAGGCAATGAACGTGAGGCAACGACCGAGGATGAGATGGATGGATGAGTCGAAGGGGGAGCTGAGAAAGAGGGGAATGTCTGTTGAGCAGAAAAATGAGAGGACAGGAGATAGGGATGACTAGAGAATGACAGCATAGGGATAATACTATTCTGCAAAGAAGGAATAGATGTGTGTGTGAGATTTACCATGGACTTGAATTACGTGCTGGACTCGTGATCGACAGCTATTTCCCTCCCGGAAGATAGCTCAGACCTCATATATGACCGACCTATGGGTAATGCTGTGTGTGTGTGTGTGTGTGTGTGTGTGTGTGTGTGTGTGTGTGTGTGTGTGTGTGTGTGTGTGTGTGTGTGTGTGTGTGTGTGTGTGTGTGTGTGTGTGCGCGCGTGTGTGTGTGCGTGCGTGCGTGTGTGTGTGTTTGTATGTTTGTGTGTGTGTGTGTATGTGTGTGTGTGCGTGTGTGCGTGCGTGCGTGCGTGCGTGTGTGCGTGCGTGTGCGTGCGTGTGCGTGTGCGTGCGTGTGTGCGTGTGTGCGCGTGTGTGTGCGTGTGTGCGCGCGTGTGTGTGTGTGTGTGTGTGTGTGTGTGTGTGTGTGTGTGTGTGTGTGTGTGTGTGTGTGTGTGTGTGTGTGTGTGTGTGTGTGTGTGTGTGTGTGTGTGTGTGTGTGTGTGTGTGTGTGTGTGTGTGTGTGTGTGTGTGTGTGTGTGACGTTTGTAACAAATTGAAGAATATAGGAAAAGAAATAGTCACGGGTCCAGTTCCGAGTTTATTCCTGACCGGTTTCGCTCTAAATCAGCGTTTCTTAACCAGGGTACCCCGGAACCCTAAGGTTCCGCAAAAGGTCCCTAAGGTTTCCGCGAGAACAAGTGAGATAAGCTAATGCACTTTTGATTTTTTATCTAATTTCATATACGTAATATAATTAAACATGCACGACATATTCTTGTTATTGTAATAATGTAATATAGACATCATCCTATCTAACCTATTATTACGATGAAAATAAAATGAGAAAGATATGGTACATATGTTTTTTTTTTGTGCAGCGGTTCCTTGAGACATATAATTTATTTTAAAGGTTACGCAAGGGTAAAAAGGTTGAGAAACGCTGCTCTAAGCTTTTCTCAGAAGAATGGACTATGGACTACCTAGGACAAACCATTCACTTGGGAGGGATTGGTTTTGGTGGGAAGGATAAAAATCTTTCAAGTATCAAATGCTTGACTATCTACGTCTCAATGCTCTTTTCATTGAAAGAGAAAATACATATACCTGCTCCCTATAAAGAAACTCGCTCGAGATCTGTCAACTCTGCGGATCTTTTTTGGCAAACCTTTATATCAACAGTTTTCTCACAATCTCCCATCATCAAAATATAAGATACCACGAAAATAATGATATAAAGAATATCATCGTACCCCCAACCCTGTACCCCAGATCAAGAGCTTTTCCATCTCCTCACTTCTTCAGGAGCCAATATTTAAATCCTGAAATACTTCGTTTGAACCCAAGAACCACAAACCCACCCTGCTCTTCTCCAATTACTTTCGCTTTTCCTTTCCTAATCATCCCATTGACATCTTTCCAGATGTCTTTCCAACTACACGTAAACAAACTATTCCATCTAAGTCGATTACATTCATATTTGTTTCCTTTTCTTTCTGTTTGCTATAATGACAAGTTTCATATGAACTAATTTAAGAAATACAAAATATCGAGGTCAAATCACATATTTTACAGACCTATTTGATTATACTTTGTGCGTATTCGGATGAGATAGTATTCATGTGTGCTTGAATTACTATGGATATATTTTTGTGGTTGTATGTTCTTGTTTATATTCGTTTATGAGATTTATACTTGGCTTTGACAGCTCAAATTCCTTGAGAAATTATTTCATATTTTACTGACCTATTTATTTGAAAAATTACCTGCGATTACATCGTGTGTGTATATTTGTATAAGTCGTATTCATGTGTGCTTGATTTACTGTGAATACATGGATGTAGCTGTTTGCTTTTTTATGTTAGTTTACGAAATTTATGCTTGGATTGAAAGGTTAAATCCCTTGGAAAACGTATGGACGTGATAGGAACGAAACGAATTTTTCTTTTGACAGTAGATTGATACATATTCGCAAATAGTCTCTGTTTACGAATGCACATCTCAATCTCCCATGTTTCTTTATTCTGTTGAATATATCTGTTCCAAGAGGATAGACAAACTGACGAACTGTTTACGATTCCGCCAATGTAAGCACAGGCGTGGAAGTGAATGTCACGTGCTAGGCAGCGCCATTCTCATCTGATTCCCCCTCACTGACGCAGCAAGAAATACAGTGGCAGAATCATCCGAAAAGAACAAGGGGAGACATATGGCGCTATTGAAGACCAGATAAAACAAAAGATGAAAACAATGCGATATAAAATTTGGAATCCATTACTATATACAATATACTTATTTCAAAATGGATTTCACTGACCCAAAAAGACACAAGAGAACTAACTCTTACTATAAAGAATGAGAGAACTTTATTCTATATAAACATATTTTCTCTATTTTAGAAAATTAAATTTACACATATGTGAAACAAATATTTATACGTACACATATATGTGAGATTCATATAACAAATTATCACAGCTAAATCAATGGATGCATTAAAAAATATGTAAAAAGACAAAAAATCATAAAAATAAAAATAATATAATTATAAAAGATGCAAATGCACACATCACACACAGATACCCACTCACACCCAAACGCACTTTCTCTGTCTCTCTGTCTCTCTCTCTCTCTCTCTCTCTCTCTCTCTCTCTCTCTCTCTCTCTCTCTCTCTCTCTCTCTCTCTCTCTCTCTCTCTCTCTCTCTCTCTCTCTCTCTCACACACACACACACACACACACACACACACACACACACACACACACACACACACACACACACACACACACACACACACACACACACACACACACACACGCACACACATACACACACGCACGCACACATACAGATATGCACACACACGCACGAACGCGCGCGCACACACACACACACACACACACACACACACACACACACACACACACACACACACACACACACACACACACACACACACACACACACACACGACTCGTGGAACGGTTGGTAAAGCTCCCGGCTGCCACTACGGAGGTCCGGATGCGAATCCCGCCCAGGACTGAGATGATTTTAGTATCGCTGCGATTCGAGTCATTACTCTAACATTCGTGGGCGAGGAATTGTGTGTGTGTGTGCGTATAAGGCGACTCATTAGGAAAATAAGTCTCACCTACAAACGTTGCAAATTTGAAGACCAAGTGAGCTGTGTCACTCACTTGTGGAGACTAGCACAGAAGCTGCAATGGTAGGAGGCGAATCATGGAAAGCATCAACGTCAACTATTTCAAAGGAACCTAAGTGATTGCCAGGAGAGAGAGTGATAGGAGCACCCTTGACGTTGGTTACCACAGCTGTGGTTACATGATCCTCGCGAACAGTGGAGAGAGTCTCTTTCAAAGCAAGTCGACGAGCGCGAATAGTAAGGATGAGATAAAACGTCAGACCCAATTGGAGCGCCTGAAATGAGCAGCGGAACTCGAATTGCACTTGAAGGTCCAATACTATGCTCTCCTACAACAGCAGCAGCACAAAAAAGAATAGGAGATGTAAAGCAAGAAGGTCCCTTCGAAGGCAACTGATAATGCACAGGAGGGGAGTCACAAATGGAAAC
>NC_134791.1:59125282-59130282 GCF_046742065.1 Oratosquilla oratoria
TGACATCATGATTTCTTTATTCAAATGATCTTTACTCTTACATCTAAGTACCTCCCCTAAGGGCGTGACTTTACTCTCGTGAACCAATAAATTTTTCTCCTCCTCCACCCTTTCTCCAATCAAAAAGACTGTTACAAACGTCTGCAATACTACTTACTCAAGCAATCTCGAAATCAATGCATCACAGGCTTAGTTTACATATTGTTACATTAGCATTATACAAGGAGGGAGACCAGACAGAAGGTGAAGAGACGATATAGAGAAGTTTGCAGGAGTCACGTGGCAGAGATTGGCACAGCCACAAGAGTCATGAAATTGTATGAGAGAAGCCTTTCTTTAGCAGTGAACTCAAAATGACTGATTGATTAATTAATTGAATACATTTTCCAATATTATTTTTGAGACAAAAAGTCTTTACATAATAGGCTTATATTTCCAACGGAAGTATGTGATATTAAACAAGACTTGTTTCCTGATATGCACTCCTTGTCTTCCAGCATAAGCCATATTTCATATTCGTATGAATGATTCAGTTTAAAATGCATTGCATTGCGTCTTGAAAATATCTAATAAGATTTCTTGTATTGTGAAACGTTTTTACCATTATTTCTCCCAGATATTTCATCTTGTAAACTTACCTATTTTTATCTAGTCTGTTGTAGAAATGACCAAGTCCAATTTTGCTTACCTTTGCACGTGTCTTCTGTATGATATTTATTTTCTTTCCTCTTTTCCTACATTAATTGCTTCTCTTCAGCCAGCCATGATTGTAGTTTTAACACTTAGGCTTTGCATTAAACTCAATTGCACCTTGAAAAAAAAAGGCAAACAAAAAATGGTCCATCTGAAATTCATTTTGAAGATGGCGACGGGATGAAAATGTGCAAGATGAAATGTATTATGCAGATTTCGTCCACTTCAAGTTGTCCATTTAAGAATATTACTCACACATGAGATAAGTGATGTAAAGAGCCTGAGCAGGTGTTGTTGAAAACCCAAATGCTCGTTTTCTTCCTGATTCTCTTAATATCGTAGAAACCTGGCCGGGTGTTTTGTGATGACGTCGCTTTCGTGGACAATGTTGAAGAACGACGCAGAATATTATGTTATTTGGGGAAACCTAATTACTTAAGATTTTGAGGGATACAAAGTAAATGTTTCAGTTTACGTAACTATAAAGTGAGAAATTTCACATATCTGTTTTTATCTATCAATATTTGCATAATTTCAATGCGGACCACATTTTACAGCATATGATATCTCTTAAGGCACAGATAAATCATCTTGCGTTAGCCAGGTAAAGTGTTTAAGGTTACTTTAGGTTGAATAAAATCGTCTGGTGTCAATATTAACAAAACTTCTATCAATCACTGTGGAAGTTCTTTCAGAAGAATAAAATCGCCTGATGGCAGCTAGAATGCATGCATAAAGTCGTAAAACAGTGAGACTGTTGATAGAGATAGATTTTTACCCTTATACTGTAGGGTAGGGTAGGGGCGTCCCTTGGCTGAATAAAATTACCTAAAGGTAGTTAAGACAAACCATTTATCGAGATATACTTTTTTTTATCTCAGTTGAAAGGCAAATGGAACAAGTCAATAAATAATCGATATAGGCTTGAACTAGTTTTTTATTTTTTTGCTATGGAAGGGGTTTCTCTCATCAGCTGAACAGAGTCAGCCTGTGGTAGCGAAACTGTCAAAGCTGGAATTGACACCAAAAGGAATGAATCCTTGGTTACGGTGACACTTGGTCACGTAAATAATATCGTGTGGCGCTAGCCAGGGATAACATTATAACAAGCTAAACGTTTCTTAGGGGTTAATGTATATTCATTTCTTCATCGATTAAGACAAAGGTCTACTCTTAGATACAAATCAGGCTAAACCACACAATTTCATTCTGCTTAGAGAAAGCTCTATGAAGATTTTTTTTTTTTTTTTTTTTACTATTTTAGTATCTTGGGTGAAACTAGGGTGAGATTTGTATTTTGCGTTGATGCATGATAGCATAATTACTGTGCACAGGAACCCTTCCATTTATGGTTCGGTTTAACGTCACGGTCTCCCATCTACCACGAGGCTAAGGCGTTACCCCTTACGGAGGACTTTATATTGTGGAATTCAAATGAACCATGCCCTTGTTCTCGCTGGCGGCAAGGTTTGAACACTTTAGCAAAGTGTTTGATAAGGTTCCACACCAGAGACTACTAAATAAAATCAAAGCCCATGGTATAGGAGGAAAAGTGTTAGAATGGATTAGAGCTTGGATTAGTAACAGAAAACAGCGGATCACCATAAATGGAGTAAAACCTAAGTGGGGCGATGTTACTACCGGGGCCCCCCAGGGCTCGGTTTTGGGTCCCTTTTTGTTCATTATGTATATAAACGACTTAGACGACGGGATAAATAGTGATGTTAGTAAGTTTGCGGACGACACTAAAATAGGACGCCTAATTAGGTCAGGAGACGATGCAGAGATTCTGCAGGATGATCTTCACAAATTGTTCACATGGTCAGTGAAATGGCAAATGAACTTCAATATCTCTAAGTGTAGCGTGTTAAACGTAGGGCCACACAACCCCGAAAATAGATACAGCTTAGGTAACACGCTTTTAGAGAAAACTGAGCGCGAGAGAGACTTAGGAGTTCTAGTGAGTCCGAACGTTAAAACCAGGACACAATGCATTAGCGCCAGGAATAAAGCTAACAGAGCATTAGGTTTCATTGCTAGGACGGTAACGAATAGAAGTGCAGAGGTAATTATTATCCAGCGATAGTTAGACCCATCCTTGACTATGCGGTACAGTTTTGGTCTCCATCCTACAGAATGGACATCAATTTACTAGAATCAGTACAGACAAGAATGACCAAAATGATACATTGACTCAGAAATTTGCCCTACGAAGAGAAGTTTAGGCACCTTAACTTACACTCTCTGGAAAGACGCAGAGTGCGGGGTTATCTAATAGATGTGTTCAAATGGATCAAAGGCTTTAACAAGGTTGATGCAAACAAGGTCATCATATTAAAACAACAGGGCAGGACTCGCAGTAATGGTTATAAACTGGACAAATTTATATTTAAAAAGGAAATAGGAAAAAATTGGTTTACTAATAGGGTGGTCGACGAATGTAATAAACTTAGTAACCATGTAGTAAGCGCTGAAACTATCAGTTGTTTTAAGAAACGATTAGACAACTTTATGGATGGGGATGACAGGTGTTGATGGATACGTAGCTGCCTATTGTAGGCTTAATGGTCTCTTATAGTCTCCTTCATTATTATGTTCTTATGCATACATACATGTGTACATACATGCATGCATACATACATACATTAGACAAAGGATTACAAAGGCGGAGTATGCCGACAGGAGACTTTTTGGTCCATATCTAGGTCGGATGCGAAAAAATATATATATAATAAATTAATAAATAAAAACTATAATAATATAAATAACAAATAAAATACATAAATAAATGCATAGGTATAGTTCAATAATAAACAACCAAGTAAATAGTAAATAATAAATTGACATATAGCTAATAATAAATGAGAATCAAATAGACAAATGATAACAAAACAAAAACAAATAATATAGAATAAATGATAATCGTTACAGGATCTTGCTTAGGCGTTTATCTAAATGATTTTTAAAGCTTCGAAGAGAACTACATTGCACTGCCTTTGCAGGAAGTTTATTCCATTCTTTAACTACACGGTTGGCGAAGTTGTTTCTACTCATTCCCAAATTGAATCTATTTCCGGACAGTTTAAGACCATTGTTTCTTGTCTGATTCTCATTCAGTGTGAAAATGTTGTTACTTTTGATGTTGTCAATTTCCTTTATAATTTTAAAGACCTATATCAAGTCACCTATGAGTCTACGCTTTTTTAGGGAAAACAGATTCATCTGTTTTAGTCGATTTTCGTATGATTTATTTCTTATATTTGGAATCAGTTTTATAGCTCGCTGTTGTACTTTTTCTAATCTGTCAATGTCTTTAATGAGATTCAGTGACCATACGGAAACAGCATATTCGAGATGTGGACGAACTAATGATTTATATAGCTTGTTAAAGAGTGATGGATTTTTGTAGTCAAAATATCACACAATCAGTCCTAGAATCTTATTTGCTTTCTCAGACGCTGAAATACACTGAGAGGTCTTTTCACTATTCACATTTCTTAACGACTTTCCAAATAATTTGTAATACCACCTGTCATTTTTAACTATGTGCATAAACTTCATTTACTTGTGTTAGATTTCAATAGCAAATTTTCAGACCATTGCATGCATACATACATACATGCATACATGCATACATGCATGCATGCATACATACATGCAAACATACATACTTCCATGCATACATACATACATGCATGCATATATACACGCATACATGCATACATGCATACATACATACATGCATACATACATGCATGCATACATACATATATACATAAAGTAAATATTTGCATGAATACATACGTGCATGCATACATACGTACATGCAAACATACGTGCATATATACGTCCATACATACATACATACTTGCATACAGCATACATACATGCATATATACATACAGCATACATACATACAGCATATACAAAAAGCATACATACATACATACAACATACATACATATAGCATACATGCATACAGAATACATACAGCATACATACATACAGCAAACATACATACAACATACATACATACAGCATACATAAGTACAGGATATATACAAACTGCATTTATACATGCATACACACTTACGTGCATACATACATGCACGCATATATACATACAAGCATACATACAAATATGCATATATATGCATATATACATACATGGATACATACCTGTATCCTCGCATGCATGAATACTTACATGCATGCATATATACACTCATACATACATACATACCTACATACATGCATACATACATGCGTACATACATGCATGCATACATACATGAATACATACATAC
>NC_134791.1:59137782-59155282 GCF_046742065.1 Oratosquilla oratoria
CCGAGCTTCCCATCAAATCACGTCTTTGTAACCACTCCCGGCACCAGACGTGTCTCGGCGATTTATTTTTTCTTTTTAATGCAGGCAGCAATTATAATGCTGCAAAGTGCTACCTTCTTTCCAAGTATGGCGGGAACCATGGTTTTCGTACCGCACTGAACCACTCCCTCCCAACCTCTGCTTGCGGCCAACTAACCTCCAACCACCATCGTCAGCCGTGTGGACACTTCGCGGGCAGAGTCTGCGGACTTTGCCCGGTAAGGGCAAAGTCTGCCAGGCACAGCTCGACCGTGTGGACGCGGCATTAGAGCAGGACGTTCCGAATTGACGTGACCAACACTTCCCGTTTGTCACAAAATCACGATTCAAGATTGTCAAGTTTATGTCAAGTTTATGCCACACCTCTTATTTACTTTAAACAGCATTTACATTATACAAGCTATAAAACGAGACAGCTTCGAGACATTGTCCACAATGACAGAAGGGCTGGTATGCTAAAGCCCGTAACAGTCCTTTTACCCGAGCGCATCAAGTCTCGATCGAGTAGAACCTGAAAGCTTTGTAGCATTCATAAGGTGAACACTTCATCTTCCGGGAGAAGTCCGTCAGAAATTAACCAGCTGTCGAGTAGTTACGCAAATACTTTCTTCGCGTAAACTGCCATACCCTCCCATTTCCGCTACAAGCTCATACACTGCCGCTCTTTAAACCACTCATGTAGAGTATGCACAAATGTCATTAATACAACCATTTTGTTTCCCTCTCCCGAAGTATTGCAAGCAACGACTCCTCGTTCGCATACAATATCGTGACTTCACGGCTTTGCCTGGGTTACAGACCGCTGTGGCAAGTTCGTGGCATGGGACGTAAAGGCCTGTCTACACGAGCGGGCCTGATCGGCGGGCTTGCCCGTTAACGGGCATATTTGACGGGCAAACGATCAAATTGCCCGAAAGGCCGCCGAGCGAAATCACTGAGCTGGTGCCCGGTAGCTGGAGTTTCTACCCTGCCAGACGCAAGATAATATCGTGAACCCACAGCGGGCCTTCATCCCACATTCCACGGCATAGTAGCACAGTGAACATTTAACGATGGCAGCCCAGGATAACTCTAGTGAGCCACCGACAATGCTAGGCACCATGGTTCTCGTACAGCACTTCACCCGCTATTGGCAACATCGTCGGGCAGGCCCAGCTGTTCATCACTTCGGTCGTGTGGACAACATTCACGGGCAGGCCCGCGAGAATTTGCCCGTTAACGGGCAAACCCGCCGATCAGGCCCGCTCGTGTAGACAGGCCTTAACACGCTACACCTGGAAGCTAGGCAAGCGTCCTAACGCCAAGAGTTCACCACTACTGCCTCGAATGTCTCGGCAAGAGATATTGGTTCAAAGCCAAGATTGTATATTTTCTCGCGTGAAAGTAGAGACTTGCTCCGATAACTATACTTCGGGATAGTGAACCTCAATCAAGCTCAATATCTTTGCTCTTACAGGATGTAATGAAGCTGCTTAGTGGGGATTGGTTTCTTGTAGTCTGTTATTGCCATGTAGTTCACTGTACGTAGTAAACGTCATCTACATAGATGTGTAATCGACTGTTTGTCGCTCAGAGATATTCATAATCTATAGTCTCTTTGGCCCCGTCATACCTTTCCCTTAATCTAGTAAACTTACTAGATTTCGTTGTAATTAAGGATCACTAAAAGTAAACGGACGAGTGTACTGAAAAATTGTTTCTGAACTGGTGTAGACGAAGTGATGTGGGTAGCTGGGATTCCCGTCAATAATGCCCAGTTAACGAGTATTATAGCTATAAATTTGGCTATAGCCGTTTTAGAATGGTAATTATAGTAAAAAAATTGAGGTAGCAAGGTCCCTCATTTTATTTCTTTGTCTTGCGTAGAAGTATTGTGCATTACAATGTGGGAAGATAATTAGGTTGTGACCAAGCTTTATGTTTAGGTTTAACTAGCATCTGTTGAAAGATGACCGATATAGGAAAATTCAGCGAGGAAGGATTAAAATAGGGCTGAAAGTTACAGGGTAATTTGGAAGCTTTAATCAAAGATTTATTGAAGATTTAGTGTCTATGGTGACGATCGAAACATGTACACCTACGTCTTGTACATCGACAGTTCCCAGTACCAGCGGGCACTAGATGGCAGCGATGTCTACATATACGTACACCAAATCTCTTACAACAGCTTGGGCATCTACAGCGACGTCCAATTCTGATTCCATTTCTACACGAGCAAGATCCACGACGGCAGCGGCGCCCATCACCGTGCCTGATGCAGACGTGGTTATAACGAATAACATGGCGTTTACTCCTGACAGGTTTATAGCACACCGTCTCGTGATGATTAAGGATCGTTGTCATACACTGCATGGATTGGAGTGTACATGATAAAGCTTTTACGATGCAGTCAGTACACCCATACTGCAGACAAGTTTTAGTTTCTTGTAAGCAGGTGATTCCACTCTGTATACAATTGTGTGCAGTCTTGCTAGGTGTGTCGGGAAGATAGCCAGGGTGTTCTTGAGTGTCACTGGGATTTTCATCGTGTGGGCCCTGTTGAGGAGTGGACAAGTTATAGGTTTAGGAATAAAGTTGCAGTGGTATGGTGAACAAAGAAAAAAAATTACTAACCTCGTTACACTTGCAGTCTTCTAGGTCGACACCGAACTCGCAGTCTTTGGGCGTCAGGGGGCAAGGAACCTGTTCGTTGTCCGAACTGAAATTTGAAAAGTTATTTAGTAACTCCCGACTCCCCGTAGATAAGCAGCCTTTTTTACTTTATTAGAAAAAAAATTAGTTTACCTTTGCATGGAACCCGGAATATTCGTCGTTAAAAGGAACACTCCCACGATCACGATCGGAAGAGCAGTCATTGCGAGAATCAAGTCGGTGGGTATGGACACTGCAACCGAACAACTGCATTTAAGATCTAAGTACACGTTTTCATTCGTTTTGGTGAATATTTACATACCATTTACAACATTTGATATCTCATTATTTCGTATTTTCCCTCAACAATTCAAATCTCATGAAATCCTACATGCAGGAACATTGCCAACGAGAATAGAACCTGATTTACTTACCTCACCTCCAAAGCTGGTTGAATTCTGACGGCCTTACGTCTCCCGCAAGAGGAAGAAAACTGTTCACGTTTTATGAATCCGATTCAAAACTGTTTCAGCTCCTACTCGATATAGACTCGAAGCGCTTAAGTTCAACGATTGTTACGTGCTGTAGTATACCATCACTTCCATTATTGTGGACCATCTATCAAAGCTACCTCATGTTATTTTATAGTTCATACGTTGACGTAATTAGTCGAGATAAGTTAATTTATCTCGACTAATTACGTCAACATATGAACTATAAAATAACATGAGGTAACTTTGATAGATGGTCCACAATAATAGAAGTGTTGGTATACTACAGCACGTAACAATCGTTGAACTTAAGCGCTTCGAGTCGGTATCGAGTAGGAGCTGAAACAGTTTTGAATCGGATTCATAAAACGTGAACAGTTTTCTTCCTCTTGCGGGAGACGTAAGGCCGTCAGAATTCAACCAGCTTTGGAGGTGAGGTAAGTAAATCAGGTTCTATTCTCGTTGGCAATGTTCCTGCATGTAGGATTTCATGAGATTTGAATTGAGGGAAAATACGAAATAATGAGATATCAAATGTTGTAAATGGTATGTAAATATTCACCAAAACGAATGAAAATGTGAACTTCGATCTTAAATGCAGTTGTTCGGTTGCAGTGTCCATACCCACCGACTTAATTCTCACAATGACTGCTCTTCCGATCGTGATCGTGGGAGTGTTCCTTCTAACGATGAATATTCCGGGTTCCATGCAAAGGTAAACTAAATTTTTTTTAATAATAAAGTAAAAAAGGCTGCTCATCTACGGGGAGTCAGGAGTTACTAAACAACTTTGAAAATTTCAGTTCGGACAACGAACAGGTTCCTTGCCCCCTGACGCCCAAAGACTGCGAGTTCGGTGTCGACCTAGAGGACTGCAAGTGTAACGAGGTTAGTAACTTTTTTTTTTTCCTTGTTCACCATACCACTGCAACTTTATTCCTAAACCTATAACTTATCCACTCCACAACAGGGCCCACATGATGAAAATCCCAGTGACACTCAAGAACACCCTGGCTATCTTCCCGACAGACTTACGAAGACTGCACATAGTTGTATACAGAGTGGTATCACCTGCTTACAAGAAACTAAAACCTGTCTGCAGTATGGGTGTACTGACTGCATCGTAAAAGCTTTATCATGTACACTCCAATCCATGCAGTGTATGACAACGATCCTTAATCATAACGAGATAGGGTGCTATAAACCACACGTCAGGAGCAAACGCCATGTTGTTCCTCACAACCACATCTGCTTCAGGGTCACTGATGGGCGCCGCTGCCGACGTGGATCTTGCTGGTGTAGAAATAGATTCGGAGTTAGACGTCGCTGTAGATGCCCAAGCTGTTGTAGGAGATTTGGTCTACGTAGATGTAGACATCGCTGCTATCCAGTGCCCGTTGGTACTGGGAACTGTCGATGTACAAGACGTAGGTGTACCTGTTTAGATCGTCGCCATCGTCGCCATAGACACTAAATCTTCAATAAATCTATGATTTGATTAAAGCTTTCAAATTACCTTGTAACTTTCAACCATATTTTCAATCTTCCTCGCTGAATTTTTCTATTAGTCATCTTTCAACAGATACTAAAATAAAGTCGAAGCTTGGTCACAACCTAATTGTCTTCCCACATTGTAACACTCAATACTCCTACGTAATATGAGGAAATAAAAATGAGTGGGCCTTGCTACCCAACTATTTTAACTGTAATTACCACTCTAAAACGGCTATAGCCAAATCTATAGCTATAACTCGTTAACTGGACCTTAGTGACGGCAATCCCAGCTACCCACATCTCTTCGGCTGCACCAGTTCGGCAAGAATTTTAGTACACTCGTTCATTCACTTTTAGTGATCCTTAGTTACAACAAATTCTAGTAAATTTACTAGAATAAGGGAAAGGTATGGCGGGGCCAAAGAGACTATGGATTAAGATTAATATCTCTGAGCGACAAACATTGTACGTAGGTGACATTACGTACATTGAACTACATGGCAAGTCTACAAGAAAGCACAATATCCACTAGGCAGCTTCATTACATCCTGTAAGACCCAAGATATCGAGCTTGGTAGAGCTTTACCATCACAAAGTATAGTTATCTGAGTAAGTCAATTTTCACGCAAGAAAATGTACAAAGTCTTGGCTTTGAACCAATATCTAGTGCCGAGACATTCGAGGCAGTAGTGAACTGTTGGCGTTAGGACGCTTGCCTAGCTTCCAGGCTACGTCCCATGCCACGAACTTGCCGGTTGCCACAGCGGTCTGTAACCCAGGCAAAGCCGTGAAGTCACGATATTGTATGCGAACGAGGAGTCGTTGCTTGTTATACTTCGGGAGAGGGAAACTAAAATGGTTGTCTTGATGAGCTTTATGCATACTCTACATGCATGCGAGTGCTTTAAAAAGCTGCAGTGTATGAGCTTGTAGCAGAAATGGGAGGGTATGGCATAGTTTACGCGAAGAAAGTATTTACGTAACTACTCGACAGCTGGTTCATTTGACTGAATACTCCCGGAAGATAAGTGTTCACTTATGAATGTTGCAAAGCTTTCAGGTTCTACTCGATCGAGACTCGATGCGCTCGGGTAAAAGGACCGTTACGGGCTCTAGCATACCAGCCCTTCTGTCATTGTGGACAATGTCGCAAGGTTGTCTAGTTTTATAGTTTATATAAGACGTTTCTTCGTCGATGCTGTTCGAAGTAAATGACAATAGGTGTGGCATAAACATGGCAATCTAGAATTGTGATTTTGTGGCAAATGGGAAGAGTCGGTCATGTTAAATTCGGAACGTCCTGCTCTAAAGCGGCCCCTAGACGTTCAATATTATAGCGCGATATTTTGGTTTATGCAATATAATTGATCGTGTGTGGGCAATATTGAAAGGTGCAATATATTACGATTTTCAAAAAGTTGAAAGTATATTGCGCAAACGGGATAACATTGTCTGTAGGCTATATTGCGCAATATCCTGTCAGCGTCTCCAGCGGTCGTGTAAGGTGGTTGTCTCCTCAACCTCGCGTTATCATGTGACAAAGTCGAAAAAGAATTCATTGCTGAATTTGAGGTGTACCGTAGTCTTCCCGCCTTGTGGGATGTGAAGTGCAAAGATTATACTAATCGTGCGAAAAAGGGGGAGCAGTACGAAGTGCTGATAGAAAAGTACCGCGAAAAATACCCGGATGGTGATAAACAACAAGTAATAAACAAAGTTAATTCTTTGAGAACAAACTTCAGGAAAGAATTAAAAAGGACTGACTGTTTGCACAATGTGGTTGCACGTCTGCGCTCACGATTGCGCAATATATTGCACAACCTTCAATATTGCCTCCATACGGCACAATCTTTTGTACAACCCAAAATATTGTACAATAATATTGACCGTGTAGGGGCCAGCGCCAAAATATTGTGCAACCCACATTGCACAATAATATTGAACGTCTAGGGGCCGCTTAAGGTCAATTGACGTTTAAACAACGTCCGTTACCATCATGGAATTGGTTGGTTGATCTGGACGGTTTATCAACATTTCTAGGCTGTAGTGTATTGACATTTACTATATTAAAAATATTTTCGGTCCATATTTTTAAGGCTAAATATAAAAGGTCGAGTTTTATGTAGATACTAAGTTTTCAGGGACGAAACTAGTCTAATTTGGGTAATTTTTTTTATTATAAACATAATATATGTACAAATCACTACAGAATTGACATGCTATGATAAATGATTTATACATTTTGTACACAACTTTGGAAACTGATATTTCCGCTGCATGTCAATTACAATGGGGTTCCAAGTTAACCAACCATTCGAACATCCCCACACTGAAGGAAAAAAATTACCGATGCAACAAAAGGCAAGTTATTGAAGATTTATTTTATTTTATTGAAAAACATTCTTAAGCCACGTCCACACGGTCGAGCACTGTCCGCCGGGCACGAGGGCTTTGCTCGACAACGGGCAATTTCATCGGGCAAACCATCAAACTGTCCGTTCTCGGTGCCATTTGCGGGCCGTGGATGGAGGGCTGACATCGCTGCCAAACGCACGAGGTGAGGTGCGAGCAAAGTTAGCAAACCCGCTCAGTACAGACCGAAGTTACCTTTACCACCATGTCCGCACCTAGCACTAGTGTGTACTGGTCTCGACAAGACGTGCTATTGGTGCTATGCTTTTCCTCATATTTGTCTCTTGCTTTTGTATATATGGCTCCACTTTCGAAAGGAGAAAAGAAAAGCTGCTTATGTTCGTTCTCATGTAACTGCAAAACAATTGTTCATTTTCATCCTGCAATTCACGTAGGATTGTCACTGAGCTTCCCATTAAATCACGTCTTTGTAACCACTCCCGGCATCAGGCATGTCTCCGTGATTTCTTTTTTCTTTTTAATGCAGGCAGCAATTATAATGCTGTAAAGTGCTACCTTCTTTCCAAGTATGGCGGGAACCATGGTTATCGTACCGCACTGAATCACTCCCTCCCAACCTCTGCTTGCAGCCAACAAACCTCCAACCACCATCGTCAGCCGTGTGGACACTTCGCGGGCAGAGTCTGCGGACTTTGCCCGGTAAGGGCAAAGTCTGCCAGGCACAGCTCGACCGTGTGGACGCGGCATTAGTATCGACAATCTGTAAATTAATAGAAAATAATGCAATAATAAATACGTTCAGATTAGAGGACAAGTGCGGTTGCAAACAAAATCTTTGATAATTACAAAAGTATGAAGACACGATCCAGGGCTGTGTAACTAAAATTTCTTTTGAGAGTTTTATTAACAAGTGTTCAGAAACTTTGGTTCCCAGAAAATGCACGCCAAGTTGTACCATGAAATAATGTACTATACTGTCATATATGTTAAGACATGTATACCTACGATCAACTTTAAAATTAACATAATTTCTGGATACTCTATAAAAATTAGAGGTCCAATATTCACAAACTATTACTTGGGTATATACAGCTTTGTTATGAATATCAAGGGTATATATCCTTGTTAATATTTCTTTCCTCAGTAGAATATTGTGTGTAGATGAAAGAGTACTTAATGTTGTTTACAAATTGGTGTCTCATAAGTACTATTCAATAGGGTAAGGTATGAATATACTTATACTGTGTGTGTGGGGGTATATACATACACAATTTATACATATGAATGTGTAGATAGGGACTCAGAGGTGATGTGATATAGGTCTTTAAGACTAAAAATAAATTGACATAAAAATACAATTTTCACACTGAATAAGAATCAGAGAAGAAATAATGGTTTCTAATAGTCAGGAAATATATTTGATTAGAAAAAGGGTAGAAAAAACTACGCCAGCCGTGTAGTTAATGAATAGAATGAACTTCCTGCACAGGCATTGAAAAGTAGATTCAGTTCAAGGCCCTAAAAAATATTTCAAGAAAAAACACCTGAGCAACATACAGAATGACTGCCATTTAATTTATATTTGTTTATTATTGTCTCTTTATTATTTTCTTGATTTTTATTGTCAATTAATTTCCTATCTATTTGTTCGTTTATTATTTAACTATGGTTATGCATTTATCCTTATCTTATAAATATTTGTTATAATTCTTTTAGTTTATTTATCATTATTATATTATTTCGTGTCACACATATCTATAGACCAAAAGATCTCCTGTCGGGATACTAAGCCTTTATAATTCTTTGTATTTATGTATGTATGTATGCATGCATGAATACATGTATGCATGTATATATGCATGTATGTATGCATGTATGTATGCATGTATGTATGCATGTATATATGCATGTATGTATGCATGTATGTAGGCATGTATGCATGCATGTATGCATGTATGCATGTATGTAAGCATATATGCATACATATATGCATATATGCATGCATGTATGCATATGCATATATATGCATATGCATATATATATGCATATATGTATGCATATAAGCATATATGTATGCATATAAGCATATATGTATGCATATATGTATGCATATATGCATATATGTATGCATATATGCATATATGTATACATAATGCAAATATGTATGCATGTATGCATATATGTATGCATGTATGCATGTATGTACGTATGCATATATGTATGCATGTATGTATGCATGTATGTATGTATGCATGTATGCATGTATGTATGCATGTATGCATGTATGCATGTATGTATGCATGTATGTATGCATGTATGCATGTATGCATGTATGTATGCATGTATGCATGTATGTATGCATGTATGCATGTATGTATGCATGTATGCATGTATGTATGCATGTATGCATGTATGTATGCATGTATGCATGTATGTATGCATGTATGCATGTATGTATGCATGTATGTATGCATGTATGCATGTATGTATGCATGTATGCATGTATGTATGCATATATGCATGTATGCATGTATGTATGCATGTATGTATGCATGTATGCATGCATGTATGCATGTATGTATGCATGTATGTATGCATGTATGCATGTATGTATGCATGTATGCATGTATGTATGTATGTATGCATGCATGTATGCATCTATGCATGTATATGCATGTATGTATGCATGTATGCATATACATATATATGCATATGCATATATATATGCATATATGTATGCATATAAGCATATATGTATGCATATAAGCATATATGTATGCATATATGCATATATGTATGCATATATGTATGCATATATGCAAATATGTATGCATATATGCATATATGTATGCATGTATGCATATATGTATGCATGTATGCATATATGTATGCATATATGCAAATATGTATGCATGTATGCATGTATGTATGCATGTATGCAAGTATGTATGCATGCAAGTATGCATGTAAGCATGTATGTATGCATGTATGTATGTATGCATGCATGTATGCATGTATGCATGCATGTATGCATGTATGTATGCATGTATGCATGTATGTATGCATGTATGCATGTATGTATGCATGTATGCATGTATGTATGCATGTATGCATGTATGTATGCATGTATGCATGTATGTATGCATGTATGCATGTATGTATGCATGTATGCATGTATGTATGCATGTATGCATGTATGTATGCATGTATGCATGTATGTATGCATGTATGCATGTATGTATGCATGTATGCATGTATATGCATGTATGCATGCATGTATGCATGTATGCATGTATGTGTGCATGTATGCATGTATATGCATGTATGCATGTATGAATGCATGTATGTATGTATGCATGTATGTATGCATGTATGTATGCATGCATGCATGCATGCATGTATGTTTATGTATGTATGAATGTATGAATGTATGAATGTATGTATGAATGTATGAATGTATGCATGTATGCATGTATGTATGCATGTATGCATGTATGTATGTATGCATGTATGTATGCATGTATGTATGCATGTATGTATGCATGTATGCATGTATGTATGCATGTATGGATATATGTATACATGTATGCATACATGTATGCAGGTATGCATTCATGTATGCAGGTATACATATATGTATGCAGGTATGCATATATATATGCATGTATGCATATATATATGCATGTATGCATATATATATGCATGTATGCATATATGTATGCAGGTATGCATATGTATGCAGGTATGGAAATACGTATGCAGGTATGGAAATATGTATGCAGGTATGGAAATATGTATGCAGGTATGCATATATGTATGCAGGTATGGAAATATGTATGCAGGTATACATATATGTATGCAGGTATGCATATATGTATGTAGGTATGCATATATCTATGCAGGTATGCAAATATGTATGCAGGTATGCATATATGTATGCAGGTATGCATATATGTATGCAGGTATGCATATATATATAAAGGTATGCATATAAGTATGCAGGTATGCATATATGTATGCAGGTATGCATATATGTATGCAGGTATGCATATATGTGTGCAGGTATGCATATATGTGTGCATGTATGCATATATGTGTGCAGGTATGCATATATGTGTGCAAGTATGCATATATGTGTGCAAGTATGCATATATGTATGCAGGTATGCAAATATGTATGCAGGTATGCATATATGTATGCAGGTATGCATATATATATGCAGGTATGCATATATGTATGCAGGTATGCATATATGTATGTAGGTATGTATACATGTATGCAGGTATGCATATATGTATGCAGGTATGCATACATGTATGCAGGTATGCATACATGTATGCAGGTATGCATACATGTATGCAGGTATGCATACATGTATGCAGGTATGCATACATGTATGCAGGTATGCATACATGTATGCAGGTATGCATATATGTATGCATGTATGCATACATGTATGCAGGTATGCATATATGTATGCAGGTATGCATATATGTATGCAGGTATGCATATATGTATGCAGGTATGCATATATGTATGCAGGTATGCATATATGTATGCATGTATGCATATATGTATGCAGGTATGCATATATGTATGCATGTATGCATATATGTATGATGGTATGCATATATGTATGCATGTATGCATATATGTATGTATGTATGTATTCAGGTATGCATATATGTATGCAGGTATGCATATATGTAAGATCTATGCATGTATGCATATATGTATGCATAAATGTATGTATGGACGTATGCATGTATGCATAAATGTATGCATGTATTCATATATGTATCCATGTATGCATGTATGCATGTGTGCATGTATGAATACATGTATGCATGTTTGTATGCATGTATGTATAAATGCATGTATATATGCATGTATGTATGCATGTATGTATGCATGTATGTATGCATGTATGTATGCATGTATGTATGCATGTATGTATGCATATATGTATACATATATGCATATATGCATGCATGTATGCATATGCATATATGTGCATATATGCATATATGTATGCATATATGCATATATCTATGCATATATGCATATATGTATGCATATATGCATATATGTATGCATATATGCAAATATGTATGCATGTATGCATATATGTATGCATGTATGTATATATGTATTCATGTATGCATATATGTATGCAGTTATGCATGTATGTATGCATGTATGCAAGTATGTATGCATGTATGCATGCATGTATACATGTATGTATGCATGTGTGCATATATGTATGCATCTATGCATGTATGTATGCATGTATGCATGTATGTATGCATGTATGTATGCATGTATGCATGTATGTATGCATGTATGCATATATGCATGTATGTATGCATGTATGTATGCATGTATGTATGTATGCATGTATGTATGCATGTATGCATGAATGTATGCATGTATATATGCATGTATGTATGCATGTATGTATGCATGTATGCATGTATGTATGCATGTATGGATATATGTATACATGTATGCATACACGTATGCATGTATGCATATATATATGAATGTATGCATATATGTATGCATGTATGCATATATGTATGCAGGTATGCATATATGTATGCAGGTATGGAAATATGTATGCAGGTATGGAAATATGTATGCAGGTATGCATATATGTATGCAGGTATGCATATATGTATGCAGGTATGCATATATGTATGCAGGTATGCATATATGTATGCAGGTATGCATATATGTATGCAGGTATGCATATTTGAATGCAGGTATGCATATATGTATGCAGGTATGCATATATGTATGCAGGTATGCATATATGTATGCAGGTATGCATATATGTATGCAGGTATGCATATATGTATGCAGGTATGCATATATGTATGCAGGTATGCATATATGTATGCAGGTATGCATATATGTATGCAGGTATGCATATATGTATGCAGGTATGCATATATGTATGCAGGTATGCATATATGTATGCAGGTATGCATATATGTATGCAGGTATGCATATATGTATGCAGGTATGCATATATGTATGCAGGTATGCATATATGTATGCAGGTATGCATATATGTATGCAGGTATGCATATATGTATGCAGGTATGCATATATGTATGCAGGTATGCATATATGTATGCAGGTATGCATATATGTGTGCAGGTATGCATATATGTGTGCAGGTATGCATATATGTGTGCAGGTATGCATATATGTATGCAGGTATGCATACCTACATACATATATGCATATATGTATGCATATATGTATGTAGGTATGCATATATGTATGCAGGTATGCATATACGTATGCAGGTATGCATATATGTATGCAGGTATGCATATATGTATGCAGGTATACATATATGTATCCAGGTATGCATATATGTATGCAGGTATGCATATGTGTGCAGGTATGCATATATATGTGCAGGTTTGCATATATGTGTGCAGGTACGCATATATGTATGCAGGTATGCATACCTACATACATATATGCATATATGTATGCATATATGTATGTAGGTATGCATATATGTATGCAGGTATGCATATACGTATGCAGGTATGCATATATGTATGCAGGTATGCATATATGTATGCAGGTATGCATATATATATGCAGGGATGCATATATGTATGCAGGTATGCATATATGTATGGAGGTATGCATATATGTATACCGGGATGTATATATGTATGCAGTTATGCATATACAGTATGTATGCAGGTATGCATATATGTATGCAGATATGCAAATATGTATACATGTGTGCATATATATATGCATATATGAATGCATGTATGCATATGTGTATGCATATATGTATGCATGTATGCATAAATGTATGCATGTATTCATATATGTATGCATGTAAGCATGTATGTTTGCAGGCATTTATGCATGTATGTATGTATATATGTATTCATATATGCATGTATGTATGTATGTATGCATGCATGTAGGTATGCATGTATGCCTGTATACATGCATGCATGTATGCTTGCATTTATGCATGTATGTATTCATGCCTGTATGTATGTATTCATGCTTGTATGTATGTATTTATGCATGTATACATGAATGTATGTGTGTATGGACATATGCATTGATGTATGTATGCATGTATGCATGCATGCATGCACGCATGCATGTATGTATTCGTGTATACATGCATGTATGTATGCATGTATGCATGCCTGTATGCATGCAGGTATGTATGCATGTATGTAAGCATGCATGTATGCGTGCATGCATGTATTTATACATGCATGTATGTATGCATGTATGTATTCATGCATATATGTTTGCTTGCGTGTATTTATGCATGCGTGTGTTATCCATGCATGCATTTATGCATGAATGCATGCATGCATGTATATATGGATGTTTGTATGTATGTATGCATATATGTATACATGTATGTATGCTTGTATACATGTATGCATATATGTATGCATATGTATGCATGTATGCATGTATGTATGTATGTATGCATTTATGTATATATGCATGCATGTGTATGTATATATGCATGTATGTGTATGTATATATGCACGCTTGTATGTGTATATGTATATATGCACGTATACTGTATATGTGTGTATGGGTATATTCATTTATATGTGTGTGTATGTATATATGAATGAACGTATGTGTGTATGTATATATGCATGTATGTGTATATGTATACATGTATGTATGTATGTATGTAGTTATGCAAGTATGTATGTGTGTATGTAGTTATGCATGTATGTATGTGTGTATGTAGTTATGCATATATATATATGCATGCATATAGGTGTTCATGTATGAATGTATGCATGTATGCATGTATGCATGCATGTATGCATGTATGTATTGATGCCTGTATGTAAGTATTCATGCCTGTATGTATGTATGCATGAATTTATGTATGTCTGAATGTATGTATGTATGGATGTATGCATGTATGTATGCATGCATGTATGCATGCTCGCATGTATGTATTCATGTATGCATGCATGTATGTATGCATGTATGTATGCATGCATGCATGTATGTATGCATGCATGTATGTATGCATGCATGTATTTATTCATGTATGTATTCATGCATGTAAGTATGCATGCATGTATGTATATATGCATGCATGTATGCATGTATGCATGCATGCATGTATACATGCATGCATGTATGCATGTATGCATGCATGAATGTATTCATGTATGTATGTATGCAGGTATGTATGTATGTATGTATGCATATATGTATGTATGCATGTATCCATGTATACATGTATGTATGTATGCATGTATACATGTATGCATATATGTATGTATGCATGTATACATGTATGCATTTATGTATGTATGCAGGTATGTACGTGTGTATGTATATATGCATGTATGTGTGTATGTATATATGCATGCATGTATGTTTGTATATATATATGCATGTATGGATGCATGTATGTATGCATGTATGTATGTATGCATGTATGCATGTTTGTATGCATATATGCATGTATGTATGCATGTATGCATCTATGCATGTATGTATGCATGTATGTATGTATGTATGCATGTATGCATGTATGTATGCATGTATGCATGTATGTATGCATGTATGCATATATGTTTGCATGTATGCATGTATGCATGTATGTATGCATATATGCATGTATAAATGTATGTATGCATGTATGCATGTATGCATGTATGTATGCATGTATGCATGTATGCATGCATGTATGCATGTATGTTTGCATGTATGTATGCATGTATGCATGTATGCATGTATGTATGCATGTATGCATGTATGTATGCATGTATGTATGTATGTATGCATGTATGCATATATGTATGCAGGTATGGAAATATGTATGCAGGTATGCATATATGTATGCAGGTATGCATATATGTATGCATGAATGCATATATCTATGCAGGTATGCAAATATGTATGCAGGTATGCATATATGTATGCAGGTATGCATATATGTATGCAGGTATGCATATATGTATGCAGGTATGCATATATGTATGCAGGTATGCATATATGTATGTAGGTATGCATATATGTATGCAGGTATGCATATATGTATTTCAGGTATGCATATATGTGTGCAGGTATGCATATATGTGTGCAGGTATGCATATATGTGTGCAGGTATGCATATATGTGTGCAGGTATGCATATATGTATGCAGGTATGCATATATGTATGCAGGTATGCATATATGTATGCAGGTATGCATATATATATGCAGGTATGCATATATGTATGTAGGTATGCATATATGTATGCAGGTATGCATATATGTATGCAGGTATGCATACATGTATGCAGGTATGCATATATGTATGCATGTATGCATACATGTATGCATGTATGCATACATGTATGCAGGTATGCATATATGTATGCATGTATGCATATATGTATGCAGGTATGCATATATGTATGCATGTGTGCATATATGTATGCATGTATGCATATATGTATGCATGTATGCATATATGTATTCAGGTATACATATATGTATGCAGGTATGTCAATTTATTATCATTTACTATTTACCTGTTTGTTTGTTATTCAACTATACCAATGCATTTATTTATGTATTTTAATTGTTATTTACATTGTTATAGTTTTAATTTATTATTAATATGATTTTTTTTTTTTTTTTTTTTGCATCCGACCTAGATATGGATCAAAAGGTCTCCTGTCGGCATGCTTTGCCTTTGTAATCCTTTGTATGCATATATGTAAGCATCTATGCATGTATGCATACATGTATGCATAAATGTATGCATGGATGTATGCATGTATGCATAAATGTATGCATGTATTCATATATGTATCCATGTATGCATGTATGCATGTGTGCATGTTCGAATACATGTATGCATGTTTGTATGCATGCATGTATGAATGCATGTATATATGCATGTACGTATGCATGTATGTATGCATATATGCATGTATGTATGCATGTATGTATGCATGTATGTATGCATATATGTATACATATATGCATATATGCATGCATGTATGCATATGCATATATGTGCATATATGCATATATGTATGCATATATGCATATATCCATGCATATATGCGTATATGTATGCATATATGGACAGAAGATTAGAAGAACACAAGAGGGATGTGAAACATCACAGAACATCAAATGCCCTAGTAGTTCATATCGATGAAGAAAATCATTTGCCAAACTGGAAGGAAGCCCACGTTCTACATAGGAAAATGGGAAAAAAGAAAAGGAAAGCTTTGGAGGCGGCACACATTGCCACCGAGAAAACCACAAATTCTCGTAAGGGGTTTATGTCCTGGGCTCAAACGTCCGCACAACTGGCGGTCGGCGAGTGTGGGGAGACAACGTGACCGGGATGAGGTCACGCAGGGTCGTCAGATCACCATGTAAGCTGTTGACGGACTTTGATTCTTATTCTGTATTCAGTCCACTG
>NC_134791.1:59172782-59180282 GCF_046742065.1 Oratosquilla oratoria
ACAAACATGAAATGTATGTTATATACAGTATATGCATGGGTCAGACGGTCGGACCTTCGAGGGGACAACAATGTGACCTCAGAAGTTTGGGGAGGGGTGAAAGAGGGAGCGGTCACTGGAGGGGAGGGGGAAGAGCCGGAGGAGGAGAAGGAAGAGAAGGGGGAAGTGAAGGTGGATGGGGAGGACATGGGGAAGGGGGAGGGAGGGAGATGGGGATAAGTTGGAATTCCTTGGCCGCGAGGAAAACAATGGTATACTAGATGTCATATTAAATTGGATATTAATGACCGGTGCTTTGTCTCTAATATGGAAGGCTTCAAGCAATTGTAGTCCCATAAGGTTATCACTGGTTCCAATACTTTGGGTAGAATTAACCAAGTCCTTCCTGCTAAGTTTGAAGCTGTGAAACAGTCTGTGATGCTGTTTGATAGCTCCCTCCTGTAGATGTAATGATAAGCGACGGTATGGTGTACATGTACCCCCAGAAACATTCTAGCATCGGGGCAAATTTTATGCATTTGGAGTTGGAGTGTATAGGATCTGACACTGGTATTGACAGGCCAGAAAGGATCATCACGTTAGGTCAAGTCGCGTCATGGCGTCGGATCAGTCCCGCGTATATACACTACCTAGGGCAGTTAGTTTGTTCTATGTATGCAACTTGTTACGCGTCACTAGGCCTTCGCGGTCAGTCCCCCACTTCAGGGACCACGCTACGTCTGCCTCTGACACAGGTATCTTCACTAGAATAAAGTATATAAACGAAACTGTGCATCACTCTCTCCCTACGTTACCTAGCCCAAATAACGCACATATATGTTACATTGGTGACCCAGGGAGTTTTGACGCGAGCGCACCCAGCCGACCCTGGATCATCGACAAGCTTTGCCAGACGCTGTTCCGGACGTGAGTCCTTCGTGACTCCGGCAGAACTTGGACGTTAGTCAAATCCACCACAGCCGCAGCCGACGCAGTCACCACCCCGTCCGTCGCAACCACCGCCGCTGTCCCTTCCACCGCGGTGGTCTTCCCCACAGCCGTCGCAGCCACCGCTACTGTGGTCACCGCTACAACCATCACAGCCATCGCAGCCACTGTTGCCGCCTCTACCGCCGCTGTAGTCATCACCACAGCCATCGCAGCTACCGCCGCTGTGGTCACCGCCACAGCCACAGCAGCCGCCGCCACTGCGGCATGTCACTCACGACCGCCTTCCCGCTCGACATTACAATCAACGCATATCGACGTTACGATCGCCGTAGATTGACGTCATGATCAACGCAGATCGACATCGCTACGCCGGGGATGTCACCGCCTCAACGGGGTTCTCACCTCAAGTGACGTTCTCACTGCCGCCTCGCTTCCGACGTCGCCACCACCGATGTCGCTACTTTCGACTTCACCACCGCCGCCTGTGCCAGTGTCGTCTCCCGATGCTACTCCGCCTCACCATCTGTCTCCCTATTACACACGCCCCTCCACCTACAATGCCTTTGGGGACTCTGACGCCTCCCCACGCTTCGCAGGGAAAGGAGTGTAATGTGGTGTACATGTACCCACAAGCATTCTACCATCGGTGCAAATTGTATGCATTTGGAGTTGGAGAGTATAGGAAATGACGTAGGTATTGACAAGCCAGAAAAGGTCATCCCGTTAGCTCAAGTCCCGTCATGACGTTGGGTCAGTCCCGCGTACATATACTGCGTGCCCCGAGCGGGCAGGCCAGTTAGTTAGTTAGTTCTCCGTACTCAACTTGTTACGCGTCAATAGATCTTCGCGGTCGGTCCCACACTTCGGGGAACACGCAAATGCCTCTGACACAAGTGCATTCACTAGAATAAAATATACAAAATAAACTGCGCATCACTCTCTCCCTACGTCACCTAGTCCAAGTAATACATATTGCATGGGTGACCTTGCATCTAAGTATGATCATGAGGTTTACAATCCTCCGAAGAACATGTATATTGATATACTACATTGATTCTAGATGTAATGTCTAGATAAGTTGTTAGTCATGATCAGAGAGGAAGTTCTGGGATTTTTGTAATAAATGAGAATGCGGATTTTGTTGTTCACACTTGTAGGATATATATATATATATTTATATATATATATTTTTATATATATATATATATATATATATATATATATATTATACACACATACAGGCATACCTAGGAAATTACCACCCTACAAGTGAGAATAACAAAATCTGCGTTCTCATTTATTACAAAAATCCCACACAAGGTTTTCGAATGATATTAAAATCCATTCAATAAAGATGTTCCACTCAAACATCAATTCATAAATTCTCAAAAACTATGGTAACTTGCCAATCGTCAATCCATTAATTTTTTCATCTTCTAAATCTAGCGCTTCCATTGCAAACAAAATGACTTTGCCGCAAAGGCGCGCACATACTTTTCAAAGAAAAACTTTGCACACAAGCAAATTTGTGCGCGCACTCACAAAAATAAGTAAATAGATAAATAAAAGAGGAAGCATTGCTCATGAAGTGTAAATAATATGACTATATGTAAAAACATATCTGTTTTGAAATACTATTTTGTTGTCTATAATGTTCCTTGCAACAGGTGGTGGATACTCGAATCTTCATTTTACATGACAAGGTCGTAGAAATTGTAACTCGTTTGCAACAAATTCTTTTACAATGAGGCTTCAAGATCCGTTGTAACTTATATTCTGCCTCCGACATTATCATAATCTTGTAGTGGTAGTTACCGATCTCCACAAATACATCACCTGATGTTGGTTCCAGCTAATAAGAATATGGTTTACCATGAGGCCTCAGCCAGTGATAACATTTCTCATAGCCGCTAGATGTAAACACAGAAGCGTCGCTTACTAGAAAACCATGGACCCCTCCGCAAAACGAGATCAAATTTAACCAATGACGAGATTATGGCGATAATTCAAGATTAATGAGGAAATTCCGAAACTATTTTCCCTGGAAATTCTGCCAAAAAATACTGTAGTTTACAGTAAAAGGGTATTTTTTTTTTCTCGGAAATGCACACCTACGCCATCGTGCATTAGAAAATATAATTTTCTTTTTCTTTTGGCGAAAAAAAAATCTAAAAGCAAATACACTACCAAACGAATCTACGTTCATAGGGTCGAGACGCCATATTGTCTTTCCAGTCCCACTAAAATCAAATGCATTACCGAACGAAACTGTGATCATAGGATCTGGAATACGCCCTCATTACTTCTGTCAATACCTCGCACGGTATATATTTTTAAAACCGTGCTACGGATCTGAGATTCATGCATTTCTTAAAGCTATGCAACTCCTGTATACCCCCGCAGTCTGATCGGTTACGATATCAAAACCGGCCATCAACATCCTTGACGACGACAACGACGACCCTGATGACCTATAAAATTCCAGACATCGCATTACTAAATGCAGATTAGGTTTGGTTAGAATAGATGAATTTATCATACTTTAATTTCTTCGACAAAGATGGCTTCTCATGCCGCTCCCAGCGGCTACGTTTGTAAGTGTATCGCTTTCAGCAGCCTTTTTGGTATTGCTTTCCGCCAAGAAAAACGTATATTACGTGGAGGTATTATAATTTACAAAATTAATGTTTAATTTTCTAATGCTATATCGCGTAGGTGTGCACTTCATAAAATTAACCCAGTAAAAGTGTTTGTGGAAACTACCCCTACAGGAGACAGTATGAGATACGACAGGTCAATGAGGTAACAAATCCAGATCATAAGAATCACTCCTACTATATAATATTAATAATACATAGCCTTTTACAGACACTGGAAGCGTATCCTATTTTCAATATCAAAACTGCGAAACATAACCAAAGTGGGGAGTCAGTGGAAGATATACACTAAGAAGAAAAGACAATATAAATACAGTAACTTTCTCACAGATGCCTTTATAAGGCCTTTTAAGCCTCGGTCACACTAACATCTGAAATCGCTGTATGCAACGAAATGGTTTATTGGCCAGCCATTTGCGCTGTACTAGTTACTGATTCTCGCTACTTTGAGCTACCAGTACGAACGGATTTCCCTGGCATCTGGTGCTAGAGATAGCGGTAAACAAGTGGGAGGTATTAAAAACTATAATTCATTTACCTGCAAATTCTCTATCTCATATATCCACCTTTTGTCTGAACTCCTCCCACTTGCACGCTTCCCATCTCGTGGCGTCGACTCAGTAACACACATTCCTTCATCGCTCACTATTCGTTTGAGCTAATTCACGTGTCCAATTCTACATCCCTTCTTTTACCGCTTTCACAACATCTTTGACAACAGTCTGCTCTCTATCTGTTTATCATCGTTATTCCCACAATACCTCGAGAATAGAAATCAACTAAAGTCACCCCCATATATGAAATAGGGTACAAATATCTGTTCAATATTTATCGCCCTATTAGTTTGACGTCAGATGTATGTAGATTTATGAGAACGATTCCAAGGGATAAAGTCATGAACTTCCTTGGAGCTAACAGTTTAATGACAAATTCACAACACGGTTTTAAAAGAAAACGTTCATGTTTTGACTAGCCTCCTTGACTGTTTTAATAAGATTTTTAGTATGTATTGTGGCAAGTTTGGTTTTAGTGCGTACCGTGCACAAAGCCTTTTCTAGATCTATAAAAGACCAAAAAATATCCTTCCCCTTTCCTATAGCTTTCTCACATATCTGTCTTACCACAAATATTTGATGTACGTAACCTCTACCAGTCCTAAATTCACACACTCGCCAATTACTCCCTCTGTTCCTCTCCTAATCTTCTCAATCAAGACCCTCCCATAAGCCTTACCCAATCACACTTAACAAGCTAATCCCTCTGAAACTACTACATTCACACTTATCATCTCTTCCCTTGTAAAATGGAAATATACAGGCAATCCTCCAGTCCTCCGGCACTCTACTCTCTCTCCAGCACACATTAAATAACCTCACCAGCCAGTCCACCATCACTGTACCTCATTTCTTCAGACATTCTGCATGGCATCCATCCAGACCAGGTCCTTTACCTGCTATCATCATCTTAACAACTTCCTTCACTTCATCCTTCCCTATTTCTCCTCCATTTTCCTCACTCATCGCGGTCATTTTCTTAGCACTTCCCTCTGCAACTAAATTTCCCTCCCCATCCTTCTTCACACTTAGCAACTCCATAAAATACTCTGCCCATCTTCCCTTTACTGCCTTCTCTTTCATCATCATCTCTCCATCTGCACCTTTTACTTTTTCTTCTCTACTTGATTCGCCTCCTCTTCCTCTCTTAATTTCTTTCCAAAACATTTTTTTTTACTTTCAAAAAGTTCTGTCATACTCCTACCCGATTTCACATCTGCTCTCTTCTTTTCTTCCCTTACCTTTTGCTTTGCTTCTCTTTTCATTTCTTTGTACCTCTCATATGACTCCCTCGTCCTATTTTGTAACCAATCTATGAAAGCTCGCTTCTTCTCTTCTACAACCTTCTTTGTTTCCTCATCCCACCATTCACTACCCTCCCTTCTATTTCCTCCTGTCCTTCTTGTTCCACACACCATCTTTGCACACTTTGTGACTTCCTCCTTGAACCATCCCCATTCCTCCTCCACTCCTAGTTCTACTGTATCCTTCACTCCCTCCCACTCCTCTCTCAGCTTTTTCTTGTACTCCTTCTCCTTTTCCTTTTCCTTTAAAGAGTTCACTCTAAGCACCTCCCTACCTTTTGTCCTTTTCCTCTTTCTTCATCTATCCTCCACTCTTAACTTACCTTCCACCAAAAAATGATCTGATATTCCCCCACTCTCTCCCCTTAGCACATGTACATCCTTAACTCTTCCTACTATACTCCTATCTACCACTACATAGTCCATCAACGCTCTATCTACCACCCTTTCATCCACCACTTTCTCCCATGTGTACCTATGATTGACTTTCTTCCGAAATACTGTATTTGCTATCCAAAACATTTACAAATAGTTAAAATGAATGTTTAGATGAAAACCAACCAAAAGAACAGGCAGTCTTTAGAGACATATATTCGACTGTAGACTGTTTGCAGAAGATGAATCAAATGATAGACATAACGACAGAATGCAATATACCTCTTTGTTTAGCTTTTATAGATTAGGAGAAGGCCATCGACTGTGTACAACAAATAGGAGCTATATAAATGTATATATATAATATGTATATATAAATGCTATAATATGTATATATAAATGTGTGTGTACATATGTGTATATAAACACACATGCAGGCACACTTATACACGTATGCTTCGTGTATTTCCTGTTCTGAGTTTTTACACGTGATCAATTTTTACATTTTTAAGCTTGAACATATACCCTGATATAAATAGCCTGGTTGTCAAGGTAACGACTTTAATTTTGTTGACGACGCGAGGTACCATAGTTGTGGCTTGCTGAAGTACGAGTAAACGGAAATAATTAGCTTGCCGTTGGTAAGGATTCATATGGATTTTCATATTCCCTATACCCTCTTGATAATTTATTTTCAATCGGTTTGCTATCACAGTTATCTGTTGTTACAATATAACGTGACAATATTGATCATTTCTAGGTAATCTTTTACTGTGAAAATAGACATCGGATTTCTGTTTATGAAGAAATTTTCTATATTTCTAGGTACAATTACTTTTGTGTATGACCATAAGACATTGTATTGGTGAAATAGATTTTCTTCCTCGCAAAAATAATGATTCAGTTAAACGAAAACTTCTTTTCGTGTGATGCTTGATATAAGTTTTTATATCATGGACTCTTATTAGGCTAGGAAAAGTCGATCTTGACTATCAAAAAGATAAAAAAAAGCACCACACTTTAAAGTATAAGAAGAAAAAATGAAATTATTTTGCGACTGATTGTAAGAACGCTTGAATAGGGAAACTTAATTGGAAATTCCGTATCACTGACTTGAACCTAGAAAATGAAATCTCATACAACCTAAGCGAATGAAAATTATGTCAAAAACTGTAAAGAGAGAGAGAGAGAGAGAGAGAGAGAGAGAGAGAGAGAGAGAGAGAGAGAGAGAGAGAGAGAGAGAGAGAGAGAGAGAGAGAGAGAGAGAGAGAGAGAGAGAGAGAGAGAGAAAAGTCTGAAAACAAAATCACAAATATGGTAGTCACAAACTACTTACTCTATTATGCCGTGAAACTAGAAAGACATGTTAGTTACCAATGCAGAAAGAACACATGATAAAACATACAAGCCACCAACAAGAATAGTATCAGTATCAGTAAATGAAGTAAAGGTGAAGAGTTTACGCCAGGTTGCGCGCGTGGCTTCAGCCGAAACCTTATGTTTGCATTATGCACTTGTACTGTTGAGGCAGGAAACAGTCAATGCTTGTGTTCCCATAGAAAATCTAGAACTGTACCCATTCAGATATTACAAGAGCTAGAGCTCTTCTCATTATGAAAGTCAATACTGTGAAAAGGCAGCAAAATCTGTCTTCCTAATGAACGTATAAGAAAGTAACAA
>NC_134791.1:59182782-59187782 GCF_046742065.1 Oratosquilla oratoria
CCAAATTTCTATTCCTCATTACACTTTTTAATCCGCCTAGGTATTTACTCGCTTCTCTCAATCTACATTCTACTTCCACCTTTACTCCACCTTTTCCTGCCACATTTGCACCAAGTATCTAAAACTATCCACTTCCTCCAGTCGTTCTCCCTTAATGCTCACTTCCAGATTACTGCCACTTTCACCCCTTGTACATCTCATCACCTTACTTTTACCCACATTTATCTTCAGCTTTCTTCTATCACACACTCTCCCAAACCCTGTCACCAACATCCTCAATCCCTCCTCCGATCCTGCCACAAGCGCAGTGTCGTCCGCAAACAATAGCTGGCTCACCTCCCACTTTTCTCCATTATATATACATTATATATACATAAATACATACATACATACATACATACATACATACATACATACATACATACATACATACATACATACATACATATATATATATATATATATATATATATATACATATATATATATATATATATACATATATATTGAGACATTGTGACTATTTGAAAAAGGTGGAAAAAGAGAGTCACGGGTCTCGTTCCGAGTTTATTCCTGACCGTTTCGCTTGTAGCTTCTTCAAAGGAATGATACTCTGGGAATAAAGCTGGCAGTATACATAGTTGGTTGACTCCGCGTTCCCTCTTTGTGGGGGTCCGTTGGAGTTTACAATTGAGTGAGGTGTTGTTCTATAATGTACAATTTATAATTTTGTGAGTATGATATGTCTTGTGTGAAACCAATAAACCATGGTGTGACATGTACATTAAACTAAAAATCAGAAATCGAGCATTTGTGTGAATAGAGTGGCTGAGGTGTCCTGACCGGTTTCGCTAGATGTCACATTTTATGATGATGTGAGATGTCACATTTATTGATGATATGAGAATAGTGTGTGAGAAAACATATTAACAGAATAACATATTAAACATTCATGTGATACAAAATAAGTGATACATGCTATGTTTTATGATGAAGTCGCTCCACAGAGGGCCTAGTATTATGATTTCTGTGACACCCGTCCACAAGCTTACAGCAGCATACCAGCTTGAGCGTGTGAAGGAGGTGGCAGCTCATGTTGAGAGGGCAGGTGGGCGTGTCATCGTGTCTATCACAGACAACCACAATATAAACTAGCAGTACTGTAAGCTGTTTGATTTTCCGGGTGATTGCCGTGCCACAGCCAATCATCCTCTTGACAAAGAGCGTGTCTGGTTTCTCCTTTTTGACACAGTGCATCTTCTGAAGTGCATCCACAACAACTGGATTAGTGAGAAGTGCCAGAAAATCAGTCTTGACAATAAGACAACAGCATCAATTGCTGACGTCAAGTAATTGTATGATATCAATCCCAAGGAACACCGGAATGGCTACGCAAACATGGCAGATATTAATTTGACGGAGTAACAGAAGATATTCTTAAATTTAGCTCTTATATGCCATTATATGAAGAGACCCCAACAAGAGTCAAAAAGGATTGAAACAGAAACACTTATAGACCGTCTCCAGAATCTCTAGCATGAGGGCAAAGTTGACCTTACTTCCACCGTTTTTGACGAGTTGGTGGAAGAAGCGGGCCGACAGCTCAGCACTTTCTCCAGTAAGATTCTTAACAAATCCCAATGGGATGCCGCCAAGGAACTACATGAGAGAGAATACATCATTGGTAGAAAAGATGAAAAGTCTGCTGTCTATATTATTATGAAGAGAGATGAGTATATGGAGAAAATGAACATCTTAGCAGCGTGTACGATTGAGGCTCCTTTCCTTTTGAACAGTGGGGAACTCTTCCGTCAAGTAGATGGGGTTGCGATGAAATCACTTCTTGGTGTTCTTTTTGTCAGCATATACGTGGCTCCCGTGGAAACTATAACCTTCATTGATCACCAGAGACTTAAGATCTACGCCAGATATGTTGACGATATCTTAGTTACCGTAAAAAAACAACAACAAAAAACAAAAAACCAGGAAGCTAGCCGACGCCCTCAAGGCCAATTCAGTCCTCAACTTCACAATCGAGGACAGTAAGGATAAGACTCCTCCCTTCCTTGATGTACTTATTCAGAAGCAGTATGCCCATTACGCTACAACTGTCTTTATGAAAGCTACCAATTAAGGATGCTGCCTAAATGCCCGGAAAATGTCTAGACACTTACAATAGGTCTGTTGTTAGCAATTACTTAAGGAGAGCCTTATCTCGCTCCAGTACGTGGAAAGCCGTTCATGCAGAACTAAAGCGTATAAGGCAGATGCTAACGAACAATAGATTTCCTGGTAATATCATAGAGGACTACCAGGAAGAATATGGAAGAATTCCTCACCGGAGCCAAAACCAATGTGGTTAACACGGAGAGGACCCTAACCATATACAATAAGGTTGATTATGGCACGGCAGCCAGGAATACCACTAACTGCAAGGCCTCCCCATGGGTTCACCACTTAATTATGTATATATATATATATATATATATATATATATATATGTATATATATATATATATATATATATATATATATATATATATATATATATTCACGAAACCAAAATGTCGTTACACATTTGTAAAATGTTTAAATATAACCCACTCTTGGAGAAACATAGCAAAAGAAACAGACGATATGTATTTTTCGACCATAACTGTGGTAATTTTCAGCAGTTAAGTACAAAGGCTAGATGACATGAATATATATAACAAGAATGATACATAATAGGAGCAGCGGAAGGTGGCTTAAGTCACAAGTCTGAGGTGGGGCGGACTCGCGATAGGTGGCAACAAACTATTAACAGCATAGGTTGTGATGCAACCTGGTGACCATTGGCCTTCGGAAATATTGTTTTTTAACAGGTGTTTGACAAGAAAAGAACCAATTACCTCCTAAAACTACAATTGGATTTATAAATAATTTCTGGGTTGTTCCAATCTATGCGATGATCCTATGTGGATGTATGGAGGAGGACACAAAGCAATGCCGCGGTCTTCCACGTACATATATATATATATATATATATATATATATATATATATATATATATATATATATATATACATATATATATAAATATATACATATATATATATAAATATATACATATATATGATATATACATATATATATATATATATATATGTATACATATGTATTTATCATATATATATATATACATATATGTATGTATATGTATATATATACATATATATATGTATATATATACATATATATACATATATATGTATATATATATATATACATATATATATATACATATATATGTATATATATATATTATGTATATAAAACACACACACACACACACACACACACACACACACACACACACACACACACACACACACACACACACACACACACGCTAACGACTCGTGGTGTAGTGGTAGAGTTCCCGGCGGCCACTACGGGGGTCCGGGTTTGCATCCTGCCCAAGGCTGAAATAACTTCAGTATCGCTGCGCTCCGAGGTATTACTCCAACTCTCGTGGGTGGGGAGTTGCGAGTGTGTGTGCGTGTAAGGTCACATCATTACCCATAGAGCGGTCATATATGAGCGCTGAGCTCTCCTCCTGTAGGAAAATAGCTGTCGCTCACGAGTCCAAAAAGTTGTCTAAGACCATGGTGAACCATGGTGAATCACACACACACACACACACACACACACACACACACACACACACACACACACACACACACACACACACACACACACACACACACACACACACACACACACAATAACATAATAATAGGAACATTAAATACACAACATGACATAATAAATTCCAAAATGGCAAACAATCATGTAGGAACACACGCACAAAATACCATCAACATCACAAGCAGTGACTGTCAAAAACATTGACGAAACTAAATAATTTCCAAGAAGTAAAATGGATATACTGTTACTCTGGAACAACCTACAAAACATAATTCTATACGAATTTGACTGTTCTAACTAGCAAGCACAATGTTACAATAAAGTCAGATACGCTTACAATATAAAATACAACATACTCGTAAATTAGGAAAAAGGCACAAACAAAAATTATAAAGTGGGCATTAAACCCACACAAATCTATACAAAGCAAATAAAAACTCAAACAATAGATTAAAAATATTAATTTTATGACCATTAAAAAGAAAAATATCAGTGATTTTAAAAGCAATTTCATACCAAGCAGCACAAACCCCAACAAAGATAAGGTGAGGAAAATATGTAAATTGGAACGAAACATCAATCAACCATGCAATGATAACAAAATTATGACCTAACTTAGAAAAAATGCATCAAATGAACTGCATCACAGTACATAGCATGAGTAGAAAAAACCATACGAATGTTTGCAAACAAGACATTCACAGAAAATTACTCATAAATAATAAAATTGAAATTACAAGAAGTAATAGATTCCAAAATAAATTATAAAATAAATGAACAAATGCAACAACAAACGTGCCTTTATATCTAAAGGCAAAATTTACTTATCAAAAACTATTCAAAGAAACACTCAAAGGTAAAATATTACCAGGCACTAAGTTAGTCGCGGCCAAACTACAAACTTTGTGACGAGGGTAGTGTTGGTGGTATGGCTATCACTTGGCAGCGTATCACGTTGAGGAGTCTTCCTGGGAGAGGCACCGGTTAAGTTTTCTAAATAAGTGGTAAAGTAATGCACCTTTTATAAAGAATTTGTAGTAAGTCATTGGCGGCCACATGACAGAGGTAGTACGATCGGAAATGGTGATGATACCACTATCACTAAGAAGTGTATCAGGTTAGGTAGCCTTTTCGAGAGGGGCAGAAGTCTGTATTTCGAAACGAATGTTAATGAAATTGAGTTTCTCTGTGAATATGGTAAATTTCATTGGTTTATTACCTTTAGGGAAACTATGTACGTAGTATTCGTGGTCCGCATGATATGCTTACAAGCATGAACTAACAATACCAAAAATGAACGTGACAGATTG
>NC_134791.1:59197782-59207782 GCF_046742065.1 Oratosquilla oratoria
TTCTGGCAGTCGAGATGGCAGATAGTAGACGGTAGACGGTAGACGGGGCTAGTCGTGGGCGAGGGTCTTATTTTCTTCGGGGCGTGGGACCACCGCCTGGCACCATATGAAGCCGATATGGTTATGGGCTACACAATGGGACTTAGCGGGGCAATGTAAAGTCTAGCTTTAGTCTTTATATTTATTGAGGTAGACTTCCGATATTTACAAGCGTGGGATGTCTCCCAAGGGAAATGTCTTTCTTACCTATCCTAAGGGAGAGTGTCTTCCCTAGGCTCCTCTCTCTAATGAACGCAGTCACAATATATAAAGTTTGAAAAGCCTATCTAAGCATGTTTGGTGTAGGTTGTTAGATATATCTCTCATACAATAATACATGTGTGTTAGTTGCGTTGCAATAGGTTTAGTATTAAGTATTCTATCTATATTCGTAGATGTATCATTAAATGGTGTATGTATTGGAGTTAAGATAATGTACCTTGGTAGAAACATGGAAAGATTAATGAACTGTCTGGTGACAATAGGTACTTGTGTCGGTGCGTTGGACGATGGAGCGATGATGTGTAGCATTATCTGAGTTAGGTGTTTATGATTAGGAAATGGGATGTCATTAAGCTTGGAGGTATTTGCCAAATGCTAGTACTTGTATGAATTAATCACGTGTCAGCCATATGACATAAAAGTATTGTTAGTAGTGATATATATATATATATATATATATATACTGTATATATATATATATATATATAAGATTATTTCAGACAAATGAGAGAGAATGTGGGTGGGGAAGGGCAAACGAAGATGTGTTAGGAAAAGAGTTTATTGCCCTAACGTTGCGACCAAGTTGGTCCTCTGAAGAAGACCAAGTTGGTCGCAACGTTAGGGCAATAAACTCTTTTCCTAACACATCTTCGTTTGCCCTTCCCCACCCACATTCTCTCTCATATATATATATATCTGTATACATATATATAAAACATATATATATATATATATATATATATATATATATAGATATATATTTCTAGGGCACAGGTTCTCATGGAGACAATTTTGATTAAATTCAACTGCGCTAATAGATTTAACTAATTTCAGTTGTATCTGTTAGCGCAGTTGATTTTAATCAAAATTGTCTCCGCTAGCATTCTGCCCGGGCCTAGCCGCTTGAGCTGCGTAGCAGACAGAGGTCATTCCCGCCGCCCGAGATCAGGTGAAGGGTCCCATGAGCCAATCAGAGCCCAGCATTCCACCCGCACCGAGTCGACTGAACCGTTCGACCGAGTATAAAAAGCCTCCCGCTTAGCCACCTTCTTAACTTGCCTCTAGACCTTCAAGACTAGAACATCGCCTCTACACCAATGAAGTCCTTCTCACCCTGAGGAAGCCTCTTATCGAGGTAAAAAACAGTTTTTTACATGCTGTTACACATCAAATAGAAACCATCGGCATTCACCAGCGCCTTTCTTTTCACATTCACCATGGATGATTTCGTTCATAAGCTGAATGAAGTTGATAGGAAGTCCTTCCTTAAACTTAAGAAGATACAACTGAAAATAGTTAAATCTATTAGCGCAGTTGATTAAAAAAAATATATATATACATATATATATATGTATATATATATATAAATATATATATATGTATATATAAATATATATATATATATATATATGTATATATATATATATATATATATGTATATATATATATATATATATATACACTGAGTGGTCCCCAGAACATATATATTTATCTTTTCAACTACATTGATTTTTACTTGGTTACAAAAAAGGACGAGAGAATCATATGAGTGGTTCAAAGAAAATAAAAGAAAATGAAAGTATAAGATAAAGGAGACAAAAAGGAGAGCAGATGTGAAATGGGGTAAGAGTATGACAGAAAAAAATTGGAAGTAATAAAATATGTTTTAGAAAGAAATTAAAAGAGGAAGAGGAGGAGAAACTAGTAGAGAAGAAAACGAAAAATGTACAGATGGAGAGATGGTAATGGAAAAGACGGCAATAAGAGGAAGATGGGTAGAGTATTTTAGGGAGTTCCTAAATGTGAAGGATGATAGGGAGGGAAAGGTAGTTGCAGTAGGTAGCGCTAAAAAAATGACAGTGATGAGTGAAGAAAATGGAGGAGAATTAAAGAAATGTGAGGTGAAGGCAGTTGTAAAGATAATAAAAGCAAGTAAGGCACCTGGGTTGGATGGGTGTCATACAGAATGTCTAAAAAAAAAGGAGGCATAATGATGGCAGACTGGTCTGGTGAGGTTATTTAATGCTTTTTAAAGAGAGAGTTAAATGCTGGAGGATTGGATGAGTGCCTATATAGTTCCACTTTTAAAATGGGAAAGGGGACAATTGTGAGTGTAGTAGTTCCAGAGGGATCACTTTGTTAAGTGTAGTTTAGAAGGCTTATGGGAGGGTCTTGATTGAGACGATTAGGAGAAGAACATTGGTGAGGAAGTGTGGTTTAGGACAGGTAGATCAGATTTCTATGGTAAGACAGATATGTAAGAAAGTTTCAGGCAAAAGTAAAGATATTTTTGGGCATTTATGGACTTGGGAAAAGGCTTATTACAGGGTAGACAGGAAGACACTGTGGGAGGTATTGGAGCTATATGGGATAGGAGGAAAGCTGTTAAGAGCAGTCAAGAGTTTTTAGGAGAGTTGTAGAGCTTGTGTTAGAATCAGAAAAAGAGAGATTGAGTGATTTGAGGTAAAGGTGGGACTAAGCCAGAGATGTGTTATGTCGCCTTGGCTGCTCAATTTATAAATGGATGGTGTAGTGCGAGAGGTAAATGCAAGGGTAATGGGTCGGGGATTGGAGATGATTAAAGGAAATGGAGAAAAGTGGAAGATAAGCCAGTTGTTTTTTATTGACGACACTCCGTTTGTGGCAGGATCAGAGGAGGGTTTGTGGAAGTTAATGACAAAGTTTGGGTAGGTGTGCGAAAGGAGGAGGTTGAAGATAAATATGGGTAAAAGTAAGTTGATGAGATGTACAAAGGGGGGAAGTGGCAGCTGACTGTAAGTAATAAGGGATAGGGACTGGAGGGCGTAGATATTTTTAGATACTTAGGTGCAAACGTGGCGGGAAAGGGAGGAGTGGAGGTGAAGGTAGAATGTAGATTGATTGAAGCGAGTAAATGCCTTGGAGGATTAAAAAGTGTAATGAGAAATAGACATTTGGGAATGAATGTTATGAGGATATTGTATGAAGGAGTGAATGTGCCGACAATACTGTACTGGTCAGAAACATGAAACATAAGAGAGGAAGAAAGGAGGAGTTTGAATGCGTTTGAGATGAGGTGCTTGAGAAATATGATAGGGGTTACTAGGTAGGATAGAGTGAGAAACGAGGAGGTGAGAAAGAGAATGGGAGTGGAAAGAGTCTTCGAGGATAGGGTTGAAGCAAAAGTATTGGGATGGTTTGGACACAGGTTGACTACGTGTCAGTTTCTGATTATGCTTAAATCGAGATCATTGTCAGTTTCGACAGTGATGACAAGGAATTAAAATGAAAATTAATGTGGTTGAGGAAATGAATATCTATGTACTGCGGACCATTCAGTGTGAGTATGATACTTCCCCACACGTTCGTACTAACTATTGCACTATCATAACGGGGGTGGGTTGAACATATAAATCGTGTACATTCGTGTACTCCAGCATACAAATTCGTGTACATTTGTGTACATTCGTGTACTCCAGCACACACATATGAGAAGTTGTGGTCAACTTATATCCCTCCTGATAGCGCAATGGTTTAAGTCATTGTGCACTTGTTACGTCTCAGCATGTTTTGAGTCCACAATTTGACTATGTACCACTTTCTTTCTATGCTTCCATCGAAATCTTTGTCATTATCGACCATAATGGCATGGAATTAAAGTGAAAATTAATGTAGTTGAAAAGACGAATAACTATGTACTGGAGACCATTCAGTGTATGATACTTTCCCACGCTTACATACAACCTACTGCACTATCATGGCGAGGGTGGATTGAACATAAAAATCGTGTACATGTATATAACCCGAGGATAAAAATATAAGAAAATGTGCTCAACTTATGTCCCTCTTAACAACGCAATTATTTAAGTCACTGTGGAATTGTTACGTCTCATCTTGGTTCGAGTCCTTAGCTTTGCTATGTATCAGTTTCTATATATGCTTTCATCGAGCTCCATGTCAGTCTCGACCGTAATGGCATGGAATTAAAAAGAAAATTAATGGGGTTAAAAGATGAATATGTATGTACTGGGGACCATTCAGTGTGTGTGCGATACATTCACACGCGTACATACTACCAATTGTAGTATGATAGCGGAGGTGGGTTGAACATAAAATTTGTGCATATGTATGTAATTCGAGCATACATATATAACACATTGTGATCAACTTATATCCCTCTTGTTAAAACACAGTGGTTTAAGTCACTGTTCACATGTTACGTCTCAGCTTGGTTCGAGTTCATAGCTACATACCCGTTTCTGTATACGCTTTCATCGAGTTACTTGTCAGTCTCGACAGTGATGAAATAGATTTAAAGTGAAAATAAATGTGGTTGAAAAGATGAATATATATGTATTGGGGGCCATTCAGTGTGTGTATAATACCTTTCCACGTGCATATACTACCAATTGCACTACCATAGCTGGGATGGGTTGAACATGAAATTAGTGTATAAGCATGTTTTTCGAGCATACAAATATAAGAAATTGTGCTCAACTTATAACGCCCTTCATAGCACAATGATTTATGCCACTATGCATTTCTTACGTCTCAGCTTGGTTCGAATCCATAGCTTGACTACGTATCAGTTTCTATATATGCTTCCATCGAGCTCCTTGTCAGTCTCGACCGTGATGATATGGAATTAAAGTGAAAAATGATATGGTTGAAAAGATGAATATGTATGTACTGGGTACCATTCAATGTGAGTAAAACACTTTTCCACGCGTACACACTACAAATTCCACTATTATAGCGGGGTGGGTTGAACATAGAATTCGTGTATATGTATGTGACTTGAGCATACATTTATTAGAAATTTTTTCAATTTATATCCCTCTTGATAGCGCACTGTTTTAAGTCACTAATCACTTGTTACATCTTAACTAGGTTCGAGTCCATAGCTTGCCTATATGTCAGTTTCTGTATATGCTTCCACTGAGCTCCTTGTCAGTCTCGACCATGATGACATGGAATTAAAGTAAAAATTAATGTGATTGAAAAAGAAATAATATCTATGTACTAGGGACCATTCAGTGTTTGTATGCAACTCTCAAATGCGTACTTACTACCAATTGCATTTTCACGGTGGGGGTGGGTTGAACATAAAATATGTGCATATGTATGTAGCTTAAGCATACAAATATAAGAAACCTATGTCCCTCAACCTATATCCCTCTTGATAACACAGTGATTTAAGTCACTGTGCACTTGTTACTTCTCAGCTTGGTTCGAGTCCATAGCTTGACTACGTATAATTCTCTGCATATACTTCCATCGAGTTCCTTGTAAGTTTCAACCGTGAGGGCATGAAATTAAAGTGAAAATTAATGTAGTTGAAAAAATGAATATCTATGTACTAGTGGCTATTCAGTGTGTGTATAATACTTTCCCACGCGTACATACAACCTATTGCTCTATCATGGTGGGGATGGGTTGAACATAGAATTGGCGTATATGTATGTAACTGGAGCAAACAAGAATTAGAAATTGCATTGAACTTATATCCTTCTCTATAGTAGTGGTTTAAGCCACACACTTTTTACGTCTCATCTTGGCTCGAGTGCATAGCTTGTCTATGTGTCAGTTTCTATATATGCTTCCATGGAGCTCTTTTTTAGTCTCGACCGTAATGGCATGGATTCAAAGTGAAAATTACTGTGATTGAAAAGATAGATAACTATGTTCTGGGGACCTTTCAGTGTGTGTATATTTCCCACGCGTACATACCATCTATTGCACTATCATGGCTGGGTAGGGTTGAACGTAGAACTCGTGTATACGTATGTAACTCCAGCATAAAAATATAAGAAATTGTGCTCAAGTTATATCTCTCTTGATAGCGCAATGGTTAAATTCACTGTTCACTTGTTGCGTCTCAGCTTGGTTCGAGTACATATCTTGACTTCATATCAGTTTCTGTATATGCTTTTCATCGAGCTCCTTGTCAGTCTCTACCGTGATGGCATGGAATTAAAGTGAAAATAAATGTGATTGAAAAAGTGAATACCTATTTACCGAAGACAATTCAATGTATGTATAAAAAGTGTCCACGCATAAATACTACCAATTGCACTATCATGGTGGGGGTAGATTGAACATAGAATTCGTGTATATGTATGTAACTCGAGCATACAAATATAAGAAATTGTGGTCAACTTATATCCCCCTTGATACCGCAATGGTTAAAGGCACTGTGCACTTGTTACTTCTTACCTTGGTTCGAGTCCATAGTTTGACTATGTATAAGTTTCTATATATGCTTTATGGAGCTCTTTGTCAGTCTCGACCGTGATGGCATGGAATTAAAGTGAAAATTAATATGGTTGAAAAGATGAATCTCTCTGCACTGGGGACCATTCAGTGTGTGTACAATACTTTCATACACGTCCATACTACCAATTGCACTATCATAGCGGGGTGGGTTCAACATAAAAATCGTATATATATATATATATATATATATATATATATATATATAAATATATGTATATATATATATGTATATATATATATATACATACACGTTGAAGCCACTGCACACTTGTTATATCTCAGCTTGTTTCGAGGTCATATCATAAATACGTACCAGTTTATGTATATGCTTCAATCCAGCTCCTTATCAATCTTGAGCGTGATGGGATGGAATAAAAGTGTAAATGAATGTGGTTGAAAAGATGAATATATATGTAATGGGGACCATTCATTGTGGGTACGATATGTTCCAACGCATATATACTACCCATTGTACTAGGATACCGGGGGTTAGTTAAACATAGAATACGGTTATATACATGTAACTCGAGCATACAAATATAAGAAATCGTGCTCAACATAAATCGCTCTTGATAGCGCAATGGTTTAAGTCACTGTTCACTTATAATGTCACAGCTTTGTTCGAGTCCAGAGCTTGACTTCGTATCAGTTTCTGTATATGCTTGATCGAGCTACTTGTTAGTCACGACCATGATGGCATGCAGCGGCGGCGCCAGAAATTTTTAGTTGGGGAGGCTAAAGGGGGCTGAGCAAATTTTTTGGGGGCTAATAGTAATATGATAATACACATATATTATCCTCATTTCAGAAGGGGAGGGGGTTAATGGTAGGGCTAGCACTGATGGCTGACAAATCTTTAGCCCTGGCAATTAAAAATTCCACTTAATAAAATTATTTCAATGAGTGTTTTAAATGTTCAATTTGCTCATTTCAGTTGGGGGGGGGAGGTTAATGGGGGAACTGGCCACTTTTTTGGGGAGCTAAAGGCCCATCAAGCCCCCCCCTGGCGCCGCCACTGATGGCATGGAATTTAAGTGAAAATTAATGTGGTTGAAATGATGAATTGGGAATAATTCAGTTTGTGTATAACACTTTCCCCTACGTACATACTACCAATTCCACAATGTTAGCGGGTGTCGGTTGAATATAGAATTCGTGTATATGTGTATAACTCGAGCATGCAAATGTAATAAATTATGCTCAATTTATATCGCTCTTGATAACGCTATGATTTATGTCACTATGCATTTGTTACGTTACAGCTTACTTTGATTCCATACCTTGATATTGTATCAGACACTAAAAATGCTTCCATCGAGTTTCTTGACAATCTCGACCATAATAGCATGGGAATAAAGTGAAAATTAATGTTGTTGAAAACATGAATATATATATATATATATGTATATATATATATATATATGTATATAATATATACATATATATATAGATATATAGATATGTATGTATGTATATATATACATATATATACATATATATATATATATATATATATATATATATATACATATATATATATAAGGACTACTATTACACATGACGTGTGCACCCAGATCCCTGGGTCCGCTAGTGGAGGCCATTGCTTTCTTTGTAACCTAACATTTTATTTTGGACAAATATATCAAAACTAGAAACCTAACATTGTATATAGGACAAATATATCAACTATTGACTTATGCAATGCAGTATAAGTTAATATAAACCTTTATAGTGAAATAAGAAACTATTTCTAAGGCACTGTTTTGCTTTGAAATGCCAATTTTAGTCGGACTCAACAGGTATTATTGTATGAGGTTAGTGGACACCAGGCTTGGCGATATATATATATATATATATATCTATATATATATATACATATATATATATATATATATATATATATATTCTTTAAATATATATATATATATATATATTATCTTTAAATATATATATATATATATATATTGATATATTTCTAATTTAAATCAGATTCATTTGATTTAAATAGATTTTTTTCATAGATTTTAAATATTGTGGGATTGCTATCTGATATGCGATCTGATTGCTAAAGGACATTTTTAGCATAATATAAGGAGTAGTGTTATATAGACTTGCCACAAGTATACAAGGAACGGTATAAGCCTACATGTAGTATATATCACTGTGCAGCCCACAACAAGTTTCAACAAGATTCTTGTTGAAACTTGTTCTAGGTAAGCAGCTTCTCACTGAGTCAGTTGCTGCTTTGGAATCAACAAGGAAGGATGTCTTCTGGACCTGGCAGAGTGGTTCCTTCAGGCAGAAAAAAATATCCTGTCTGGAATTATTTTGATAAACTACCAACAACTTCTGGCAAAGGGTACCGAGCTAAATGCAAAGACTGCAGCCAGAAACTACAGGGCATTGTGTCACAGAGATAAATGCCAAGGTCAACCACAGCATACATAAGAAGAAATTGATGACCCATGTAAATCATTTTACTTATATTGTGTATATTTCTCCCTTTTCATACGCAACTATATAAATTTGGTGAACAATGGAGAGCATGTGCAATAAAAATGTGAAGGCCTAAAGAGATGATACTTCAACTTCATTACTTCTAAATTTGGGTAATGACTGTATCACTATAATATACTGTATCCACTCAACTTTGGGGCCTAGATGATTGTTATTCAATTCATTCAACATTGTATAATATATTTCATAGGTTCCATTGGAATTCAGCCCACATGGTGATTCAGCCCAAAGGGATTTAGCCTAACCTAACCTAACTAACCCATTATCTTTAGTGAATTTAAAAGTTGACTGAATCCTGTGTGGGCTGAATTCCAAGCCCACCTATTTCATATCCTGTTAATTTTTTCAAATAATTTAGTGGCTCGTGTGAATATGATCATTATCTAACAAAATAACTACTCCACTCAAAAGTAGCCTAAATCACACTGTATTCATTAATTTATTCATTGAATTATCTGCAAACCTGACTCCACCATTAAAAAGTTCACCATCAGACTCCTCCACAGATGCCACTTCTGCTAAATCATTTTCATCCAAAAGAAAGTCATCAACATCTATGGACAGATTTATCATAAAAACCCCCCTTTGAAAAGGAAAATCACAACAAAGAAGTTGCAAGAATTATATCTGCTCCAAATTCACCATTTCTTCTTGTTCAGCATCCTCAGTTTCTCAAGATGGTTCAGAACCTGAGGCCAGGTTATATTCCTCCATCCAGAAAAGATATTGCTGATAAGTACTTGGATCTTGTGTATGAAAAGGAATATAAAAAGTGTGCAGATGACCTGAATAATGAAACTGTATGTCTTTCAACTGTTGGGTGGTCTAATATCCATAATGAGCCCGTGATATGTGTCACTCTAACAACATTTACTGGTCAGATTTATTTAGTTGACACAATAGACACATCAGAGAAACCTCACACTGCTGAATATCTTCTACAACTTGTACAAAATTCGATCAAGAA
>NC_134791.1:59225282-59227782 GCF_046742065.1 Oratosquilla oratoria
ATGTTTCCACGACCTCACCGAGTGACCCAACCTGAGCTTTCAGGCTTCGGAGAGGAGGGTAAATGTCTCTCTTGTCCTACTTATACTCTGTATCTCCATTTTTTGTTCTCATCTTTTTGTACTCCTTGATAATGTGAATATATCACGAAAGCGCTCGGACTCCGTGTGTTTTTCCTTTTCCTAGTGGACTCTGCATATATATATATATATATATATATAAATCACAATTCACTTTAATTCTAAGCCATCAACATCGAGAACCTCAGGGTGTCATACATGAAGAAATTGATAGTATGCCTCCTCGTATTTCTCGATGCGAATGGCACAGAATTAAAGTGAATTGTGGTTTATCAATGTAAATCTGTTCACTGGGACTCATTCAGTGTAGTACACACACACACACACACACACACACACACACACACACACACACACACACACACACACACACACACACACACACACACACACACACACACACACACACACACACACACACACACACACACACACACACACACACACACACACACACACGCACACACACCACACACACACACACACACACACACACACACACACACACACACACACACACACACACACACACACACACACACACACACACACAACCACACACACACTACACACACACACACACACACACACACACACACACACACACACACACACACACACACACACACACACACACACACATATATATATATATATATATATATAAATATATATATATATATATATATATATATATATATATATATATATATATATATATATATATATATGTATATGTATACCACTACGATCAATAAGTAATGATGAAATGTCAGGAGAGAAACTATTTATTTTCATAATGTTATAAAACTTTGTCCCCTTCATGATAATTGCCTCTCGTATCTACACACTTCTGCATGCATCTCTCCCAATCCTGGAAGACCTCCTGAAAGGTCTATTTTAATAGTCCCTTCAGGTAAGTTTCCGATGCCTTTTTCAGCTCCTCTGTTGACTGGGATCTGGTTCTCTGAGGCTGTCTTTCATGCGTGGTAACAGGAAGAAGTCGCAAGAGGCTAGGTCAGGGCTGTAGGGTAGGTGTTGTACCACTTTTATTCTTCTGTCGGCTATCCAGGTGGGCACCAGCGTTGACTTGTGGCATGGGGCATTGTCCTGGTAGAACCACCACTGACCACTCCTCCAATCTGAACCTTTTCAGAACAGTAAGGTAATATTCCTTATTGACGGTTTGACTCTGAGGAACCCATTCAACGTGAATGAGCACCTGGGAGACAAAGGAAGGAATAATTATGGCCTTCTCTTGCGACCTGCTCATCTTTGCCTTTTTAGGTCTGGTGGAGGTCACGTGCTTCCACTGAGCACTCTGACATATGCTCTCAGGGTCGTAGGTGAACACCCAAATCTCGTCGCAAGTCACTACCTTATTCAAAAAACTTGAGTCAGCCTCTATAATTTCGAGAATTCCAGTGCAACATTCCCCACGAAATTGCCTCTGGTCGTCGGAGAGGAATTTTGGCACGAACTTGGCACAAACTTTATGGAGCTTCAGATCTTCGGTCAGAACTGTCTCTAGTGTGCCAATACTAATACCAACAGCTTCAGATATCATCCTCACATATATATAACGGTCTTGCATCATTAACACTTGTACTTGCTCAATTTTTTCCTCCTTGCGTCCACTTTTCGGTGCTCCAGGTCTGGGTTTATCATCAACCTGTTCATTTCCTTCAGAAAATCTGTTAAACCACCGATAGAAACTTGCTTGGCTCATCTGTTTATACCCATAGGCCACCATTAACATTCCATAAGCTTCTTGTTTGGTTTACTGCTTAAAACGAAATTTGATGGCGTAACGTTGCTCCATGTCTCCCTGCATCTTGACGAGTGTCCACAGATCGGCAAACCAAATCAGACTGATTCCACCACGTTCTACGCTGCACTCAGGGCTACAAATATAGAAAGTTGCCAGTTGATCATTTTATAGAACTTGTAGCAGGATCAGAGGAGGGATTGAGGAAGTTAGTGACAGAGTTTGAAAAGGTGTGTGAAAGAGGGAAGCTGAAGATAAATGTGGGCAAAAGTAAGGTGATGAGATGTACAAGGGGAGAGAATGACAGCAGACTGGAAGTGGTCATTAAGGGAGACTAGAGGAGGTGGATAGTTTTAGATATTTGAGTGCAAATGTGGCAGGAAAGGGAGGAGTGGGGGTGGAGGTAGAATGTAGATTGAGAGAAGTGAGTAAATGTCTTGGTGGATTAAAAAGGTTAATGAGAAATAGACATCTGGGAATGGATGGTAATAGGAGGTATATGAAGGAGTGGTTGTGCTGACAGCACTGTACGGGGCAGAAACATGGAACATAAGAGAGGAAGAGAGTAGTTTGAATGTGTTTGAGATGAAATGTCTGAGAAGTATGATAGGGGTTAATAGGCTAGATAGAGTGAGAAATGAGGAGGTGAGGAAG
>NC_134791.1:59235282-59240282 GCF_046742065.1 Oratosquilla oratoria
TAGGAAATATTTTGAGCTTTTATCAAAGAGAACGGAATGGTTTTGTAATGGGACTTTTGACTCCACATCATTAGGTAAACAGCTATATTCGATTCATGCACTCATCTCTGAAAACAAAACAATACCACTACTTTATTGTAAAACAAACAGTAAGTCGGAAGTGAATTATAATTCATTTTTCAAATTTATCAGAGAAGGAAGAAATCTAAATGTGACCTCGATTACAATGGACTTTGAAAAAGCAGCTATTATAACGCCATCAGAAATAATTTTCCTCAGGTATCTGTCTATAGCTGTTTTTTTTCACTTTGGACAGTGTTTTTGAAGGAATATTCAATCTTTTGGATTGCAAGCGTAGTACAATCCAGAAAATGCTCTACTCGTAAGGCAACTGCAGTCTCTTGCTTTCGTTCCGCATTATGATGTAGCTGTTTTGTTTGAACAATCTCTTCAATCTCTGAACACCGAAACAGATGCAATTTTGGAGGATTTTTTTTTTTTTTTGTCATATTTTGAGATCATTTGAGTAGGAATAATGCAGCGTGGTAGGCGTCGACGTTGAGTATTCGACATATCACTATGGTCGTGCTATTACGGAGTTTTGGATGATCTCCAGAAAACCAAAAACTCATCTGAAGGGTGGCACCATGCCTTCAATCGTCGAGTCAACGTTCATCACCCTAACATTTAAAAATTAATTAAAAAGCACACACACACACACACACACACACACACACACACACACACACACACACACACACACACACACACACACACATAGATGCACACACAAATAGACATACATAGAACTCGTTGGCGGAGAGGTAGCGCAGTGGTAGAGTTCGCAACCTTGGCTATAGCTGTCCGAGCTCGAATCTTTCCAAGCGCTGAAATCATTTCAGTATCGTTGCGTGACGAGTCGTTACTCCATCTCTCGTAGGTGGGGAGTGTTGTGTGTGTGTGTGTGTGGACGTGTGCGTATAAGCTCATAGCTTTACCAATAGATCGGTCATACATGAGCATTTTTCCTGTACTGTTAGAGCTGTTGTTCTCGAGTACAATACGTGATCCAAAGACCATAGTGGATCACACACACACACACACACACACACACACACACACACACACACACACACACACACACACACACACACACACACACACACACACACACACACACACACACACACACACACACTTACATACCTGGATGAAGAAATGGTGAAGAAAATTGTAATCACTCTGATAAGACCAAGATTGGAATATGCAGCAACGGTGTGGTCACCAAGTACAAAAAAAATGTATAAAAAACTTGAAAGAATACAAAGAATAATTACAAAATTGGCACCAACACTCTCAAAACTATCATATGAAGAGAGACTAGCAAAACTTGAACTACAGACACTAGAGCAAAGAAGAGAGAGAGGAGATTTGATAACTATTTACAGAATCATGAAAGGCATAGAAATTATTGATAGAGAGAATCTGATAAAATGGGATGATAGAAATACAAGAGGACACGGAAAGAAAATCAAGAAAGACAGCTATAGAAGAAATCTGAAAAAGAACAGCTTTCCTCACAGAGTAATAGACAGTTGGAACAAGTTAGATGAGAAAGTGGTGTGTGCAAAAACAATACATGAATTTAAAAATAGTTTAGATAAAATGAGATATGAAGACGGGACACACGAGCATAGCTCCCCTTCCCGTAAAATACAACTAGGTAAATACAACTAGGTAAATACACACACACACACACACACACACACACACACACACACACACACACACACACACACACACACACACACACACACACACACACACACACAGTTACCATACTGCGTATGATAGTCCATTCTCTTTTATATTTCATTCGTAGCGTGAGAAAAAACTAAGTTTTCGAAAGTGAACATATTTACGTATACGTTGTATAATTTAGTAGGTTATATTCTAATTAGTGTATGAAAACTCAAGGATGTATTTGCTTTAATTTCTTGTGATGTATAGATAATGTATGATTTATGTTAAAGACCATATATGTCGAAAGATCCGTTGTTTGAACTTTTTTGTTGCCGAACTAAATTGGAAAGAAAGTTTTGATCTCTCGATCTCTCTCTCGATTACGGCCAAAGGAATAGCATGTTCTACCTTTCATCCTAATATGGATTCAGAACATGTGCCTAGCGTTGGTCCATTTAGTAATAAAAAGGGGGAAATGCTGTACCAGAGAGAGACTACATGATTAAGGTTTGTAAGCCTAGAATTTGTATTGTATCAAGGATTAGTAATTACCTTGTTCAAACTGGAGATGAAAATAATATTTAGTGATCTATATTTTACATACCATACATATGCAGATCATGCCATTGGAATTATATGATTAGTGAATTCTTTAATACATTGATTGATATTAAAACGAGATCTAATTCATAACACATGGTCATACTATGCAAAATTTTGGTTATTATCTGATGTTAATCATTTTGTTAGTTACGTTTCACATAAATAAGAATGTGGAGATCAGAGTATAGATTTACTGAATGAATGTAGTGATAGTATGATTTCAGTTTACCTTATATGTTTAAGTCATATATTTTGCTATGTTGGAGAATTATTGTGCATTTAATGAGGGTATATAATTGCTATAATGTTGTGTTCAATATATGAAAATTTTGTATGAATATCTTTGTCTAACCTCAGTGGTTGATGATGAATATTAATACAATAGTTGATGATAAAATACTTTTTTGTTCACTCACCTTTAAGGGATGAGCCAGTACCTCTAAGGATAAGTATTGTCCTCCCAGTTCTCTTGTTTATCAACTATTTTAGGTTGGAGGTGAGCAACGACAGTGTGTAACAACACACACACACACACACACACACACACACACACACACACACACACACACACACACACACACACACATACACCTATTACATAAGGTCAAAGCTGCATTGGAGGGGTTCGCAACCGTTAATCCAGTATTTTGTGTTCGAATTCAGCTTGGGTTTAAATTAATTTCAGAGCCGTTGTGCTACGAGCTGTTAATCTAACTCTTTTGGGCTAAGAGTTGCGTGTGTGTGTACAAATAAAAAGAAAGTTTTACTCTTAGGTCGGTCATATATGATCTTTGTGATCACTTCCGGGAGGGTAATATTTGCGATCATGAATCCAACACGTGAACCATAATTATGGATAAACACACATTCAAACATACACACACACACACACACACACACACACACACACACACACACACACACACACACACACACACACACACACACACACACACACACACACACACACACACACACACGCACGCACGCACGCACACATACACACAGACACCTCGCGACACTGCTCCGGTGAGGTGAGAAGGTGAAGTGAAGTTGGTTGGGGATGCAGTACTACTTGTCGCTGGTTCCAATGGAGGTGGCTGTAGAGTCCAAATTTGAACCCATATATCTTTTCACACTCCATACAAGTTAGATCTGGACCAGGTGGATGAAATCTGTTATTCAGCTCGTGTCTCTTGTTCCGCGGTTTGTCACGTGATTGGTTGCAAGCAAACTGAAGATAGTTGACCCTTTGTGAACACTCTGTTCGCCACAAGGCGCTATCAGACTTGGACTGTCTCTGCAAATTCTGGATGGGTAGCTAGAGCTGTGATCGCGGGTAGCTTTGAATTGGTTCAGGATGTTAAGGTCGGTGTAGTTCTTTTGGTCGAGTAAATTGTCAAAGTGCTCAGCCCATCTGTTGAAGATTTGTTTGCTACCTCTCAGGAAAACAGCCTCTGACAATCTCATTGGTGTGATGTTCCGCTTCGTACGACCGTATATAGCTTTAATGGCATTGTAAAAGCCGAGTGACTCATATTTGTCATATCAGTCGATTTCCAATTTCCTTAGCCTCCTCTGTTTTTCAGCTCTGAGGGAGCAGCAGTTAACTTTGAAGGGTGCAGAGTGAGGATTTGAGAGCAGAACATCATGAACTTTGCTTTAGTCGACTAGAAGAAAATTAACATCTTGAGTTTTCTCATCGAACCAGTCATGATGACGTCTCCTTGTAAAACCAAGGCCAAAATCAGTATTTTGATGGATTGCTACACAAAGGTTGACCCATTCCTCGTTAATATCATAGTTTGTTCTGGCGGGGTAGAGACTGAAGGCTGTGCGGAGAGTTTTTATGTTCTTGGGTTTTTTAAGGTTAAAACAGTTTAGTTTTCTGTTTGGAGCTCTGGTGGGATAACATGGAAGGATCTGGAGTTTTGTTTTTTGTCTTATGAGACGATGCTTGGTCCAGCACTTCGATCTTCTCATTGCCTGGGTCAGGAAAACATCTTTCCGGTCTCGCTGCCGGACAATGACGTAGTCAAGAAAATGCCAGTGCTTGGATTTGGGATACATCTAGAACGTCTTATGTATATTCTTCAGTTGAATAAAGTGTGATGGGCAGGTTATGCTCTGAGAGTAATGCTTATATATAACCGGAGACCATTGCTGTTGAGGTTACTTACGTCATGCTTGCCAAGTACATTCATGTACTCACACAAACTTTTTTTATGAATATATATATATATATATATACATTTATATATATATATACATACATATATATATATACATATATATATATTATATATATATATATGTATATATATTATATATACATATATGTATATGTACAGCTACACAGAAAACTATCGTTAGTAGGGGTGTCGAAACATTCGCTAATGAACATAACCTTATGATACCGAAGGGTTGGTATTTCTGGGGTTCGAATTGTTCGAATTCCTTCTGAATGAATATGAATCGAATAATAGTTCCGGAGTTCATATGGATTCACTATGACATGATAATCTTATTTCCGATGGAGACTTCATCTTGTCTCAAATAGTTTCGTTGTTTTGTGTCAAAATGATTAGCGTGATTTACTAACGATAGTTTTCTGTGCAGCTGTACATATACATGTATATACATATGTATGTATA
>NC_134791.1:59252782-59275282 GCF_046742065.1 Oratosquilla oratoria
TCTAATACAATGCTGTAATTAATGTACCATTGTTTGCCGCCCACGGGAGTAATATATTCAATAAAACAAAAAAATCTCTCTCTCTCTCTCTCTCTCTCTCTCTCTCTCTCTCTCTCTCTCTCTCTCTCTCTCTCTCTCTCTCTCTCTCTCTCTCTCTCTCTCTCTCTCTCTCTCTCTCTCTCTCTCTCTCTCTCTCTCTCTCTCTCTCTCTCTCTCTCTCTCTCTCTCTCTCTCTCTCTCTCTCTCTCTCTCTCTCTCTCTTTCTCTCTCTCTATCTCTCAACCTCTGTCTCCCTCTCTCTTTCACACTGTCTGTCTGTCTGTCTGTCTGTCTGTCTGTCTGTCTGTCTGTCTGTCTGTCTGTCTGTCTGTCTGTCTCTCTCTCTCTCTCTCTCTCTCTCTCTCTCTCTCTCTCTCTCTCTCTCTCTCTCTCTCTCTCTCTCTCTCTCTCTCTCTCTCTATGTATCAATCTGTCTATCTATCTGTCTATCTATCTTTTGTTTATCCATGTTCTTTGATAACGTCAATATATTCAGCCTTAGGAATTACGAAAGTAGTGCGTAATTGGAAGTGTGTATGTTTGTATGTATGTGTAAATATTCTCGAATGTTCCGTGAAGTTGTAATGGTCGCCATTCCTGATTGCTTATTTAATTATCAATTCAATTCTTGTAATGGGAAAGTGGGATGAATGTGTAATAGGGTGTCCTTGTACATATAAATATGTTACTATATTATTTGAGTGTCTGGTGTTTTCTGTATGAAAGGGAATAAGTGGAACTAATTGGGCAAATGGCAACTTAGGTTATATCCTGCGTGCCAAGGAAGGACGCAGATTCAGTTAGAGTTAGAGTGTGGACTGGATAATAAAAGCAGTGACTTCCTGTCTCCGTGTCTCCTTATTCCAATGTTGAATCCCCATTCAATATATCTTCCTCTCTACCTATCTATCTATCTATCTATCTATCTATCTATCTATCTATCTATCTATCTATCTATCTATCTATCTATCTATCTATCTATCTATCTATCTATCTATCTATCTATCTATCTATCTATCTATCTATCTATCTATCTATCTATCTATCTATCTATCTATCTATCTATCTATCTATTTATCTATTTATCTATTCATCTATCTATCTATCTATCTATCTATCTATCTATCTATCTATCTATCTATCTATCTATCTATCTATCTATCTATCTATCTATCTATCTATCTATCTATCTATCTGTCTATCTTCCTCTTTATCTATTTATCTATCTATCTATCTATCTATCTATCTATCTATCTATCTATCTATCTATCTATCTATCTATCTATCTATCTATCTATCTATCTATCTATCTTCCTCTTTATCTATTTATCTATCTATCTATCTATCTATCTATCTATCTATCTATCTATCTATCTATCTATCTATCTATCTATCTATCTATCTATCTATTTATTTATCTATTTATCTATCTATCTATCTATCTATCTATCTATCTATCTATCTATCTATCTATCTATCTATCTATCTATCTATCTATCTATCTATCTATCTATCTATCTATCTATATATATATCTGTCTACCTGTCTCTGACTCTTTCACCTTTTTTCCTGTTTTTATTCTCCTTAATGTATGCATACGGATGTATAATTTTATCTAAGAACGACAATTTAGTCGGTTTGTCTTTTATTGCTGTCCAGAATAATTCATTACATCGGTTTCATGTTTCATAATCTATTCCTTCGATATCGATAATTTGATCATCTGCTGCGTTATCATCCCTTTTATCGATTTGTTCAAGATAAATATAATGCAATGCTAAGGTCAGTAGCAGGGGTTTTGACGTAAAACCAATATATTATTATTTTCCATATCTGTTTTCTATATATTCATTTTCCTTTTTATCTATTTCTTTTCCTATGTATATATTTGCTCTTTTTCTTTTCATTTCCTTTGCCTTTTTTGTTATATTCTTTTCATATTTTGTTTTTTCCTCTTTATATTTTTTACTTTACTTATCTCTTTTCCTTACCTGAGTCTGTTTTTGTTTTCATATCTTATTGTCTCTTTTGATATATTCATTCATATATCTATCTATATTTCTATATATGTATATATATATATATATGTATGTATATATATATATTTATATGTATATACATATATATATAAAAGTATATACATATGTATGTATATATATTTATATGTATATATATATATGTGTATATATATATACATATATATGTGTATATATATATGTATATATATATATATATATATATATATATATATATATATAGATGTATATACATATATATATGAGTGGAAGGGTGGTGAGATAAATACCGAGTAATGTTGGAGTGTAAATTTACTGACGTTTCGTCCTTAACAGGACTTCTTCAGAGTTAAGGACTAAATGTCTTTAAATTTAAACTCCAACATTACGGGGTGTTTATCTCACCACCCTTCCACTCATTCTGTCGTCCTTCTGTCCAACATATATATATATATATATATAATATATATATGTATATATATATATATATATATATATATATATATATATATAGTTTTTAACTATACCAATATTTTTTACTTTAGAATGCTTCGACGTGAGAGAGGGAGGAGTCGAAATTAGATTTTAATCAATTTTTTAACATAAACATCTATGTGGATAGGAGGTAAGGGAACACGGGCTGAGGGAAATACTTTTATTCCTGACTAGTTTCGCCTGAGTGGCTTCTTCAGAGGAACACAGTTTGAAGTCAAGTTGGTCAATATATATGGCAAAAGAAGGAACGTGGCAAAGTGTCAGGTTGGTCCCCCACTCGACCTCATCTGTCGGTGTGGCGGATTGTCACAGCGGGTGGACCAAGTATCCTCCTGTTGTTCGCGTGGCTGAAACGTCCGTCTGGATCAGGGGCTCTGTGTTTATCGTAATGAATAATAGACACAGAGCCCCTGATCCAGATGGACGTTTCAGCCACGCGTACAACAGGAGGATACTTGGTCCACCCGCTGTGACAATCCGCCACACCGACAGATGAGGTCGAGTGGGGACCAACCTGACACTTTGCCACGTTCCTTCTTTTGCCATATATATTGACCAACTTGACTTCAAACTGTGTTCCTCTGAAGAAGCCACTCAGGCGAAACTAGTCAGGAATAAAAGTATTTCCCTCAGCCCGTGTTCCCTTACCTCCTATCCACATTCGTCACAATGTATACACATAAACATCTATGTTAAAGAAAATATGGTCGCCCATCAAATCTATTTATTAAACGCTCTATCACCTCGGTGTCCGACAGTAACATACTGTCAGTGATAATATGTTTTGCAGCGATGCATTCTTGAGCCCCAATATATGTTACACAGAATAGATATACATATAGATAATTATTACCATCTTAATCTTACTACCCTTATCATCTCTCATTGTCTTTGTTTTTCTTTTGAATCTCATTCATATTGTGCCGCATCACGTAAGTTTTTAATTTTATTCCATTGAACAGCGGGGCAACATTGAAGACCATTCACTTCATTAACACCCATTCGTGATCGGGTTTCATTTTTCAGCAGAATGTATTGTTTAGTGTTTATTACAACAAAATCTTACACTGCAACGCTACACTGTTAAGTTACTTAGCCAAGTCAATACAGACCTCTTGCAGCATCCAAGGCGTGTTTCCGATATTAGTTTTCTGTTATACCGTCGAGATGAATTTTCTTTCAGTTCCTCCTTTATGGCACTTTGTAATCAACCGATGCTTCGTTCCAATTACTATACATCGCAGAGCACTTCAAATGATGAGGGAATTATCGAAGATGGTAACTGTAAAGGCCATTAAGAAGTAATACGTGGGAAAAACTGAAAATAAAGAAAGCGTGAGGTGATTAAAGAGGGAGTAAAGTTGGGGATGAAGTAGGGAACTTGGACAAGCTAATGACATTTAGAAAGATTGCTGTATTATTTTCCATGGGCTCGTTGGAGGATAAATGATTGCGTGTTTATTTTATCATTTTTAGTATTTTCATGATATGCAATGTAGATTCTTGTCTGAAAGAGCATTTAACCAACCAATACTATTCTCCGTTGGTTCTTCAGTGATGATGGTCTCTTTTTTCCATTATGTTGATGGTATGCAGTACAAATTCTAATCTGAATGTTCATAAGAGTTCTTTTTTGGCCCAAAAGGCCATTGTATGCCCGATATTTTTCAAAAAGGTCTCATGGGGTTAGGATTATAATTGAATTTTAAAGGAGGTTTATAAGGTCCATCGAAGCTCTACTGACAAATTGTTGTTAAATGTGATCGACGTTTAGAAAAACTCAGGAGTTTACAGCTTGATGATTTCCCTCCGGCTGAAATTTATTAGAGCATAAAGTTCGTACAATGACAGAAGAAGAAAAAAAACTAAGTTTATTGACACAGCCATTTGATAAAATTAGCAGGAAAACTAGCAAACATTTTTGTAGTTTTAATTTTTGACTATGTAAATTTAATATAGATTAGTTATTTAGCTATTTGACTGCGGGAATACATAAGGTTGATGAAGACTGCAAGAGATCATGAGGCTTACACTAGGGAGTTTCATGTCCATTACCACCTATCATCCCCATCCATAAAGTTGTCTAACTTTCTCTTAAAACAACTGATAGTTTCAGCGCTCACTACATGGCTACTAAGTCTATTCCATTCGTTAACCACTCTACTGGTAAACCAGTTCTTGCCTATTTCCTTCTTAAATCTAAATTTATCCAATTTGGATCTATTGATGCGAGTCCTGTCATGTTGTCTTATCATGATGATCCTATCTGCATCACCTTCTTAAGGCCATTGCCTCATTTGAATATCTCTAATAGATCTTCCAGCACTGTACGTGTCATTCATGTAAGGTAATTTTTTTAAGACCATGTATGACTTTGGTCATTCTTCTTTGTATTGATTCTAGTGAATCTATATCTGTTTTATAGGACGGAGACCAAAACTGTACCACATAGGCAAGGATGGGTCTGACTATATCCAGATACAGTTTGATGACTATCTCTGCACTTTTATTTGTAACCATCTTAATAATGAAACTTAATGCTCTGTTAGCTCTATTCATGGCACAAATGCACTGTTTCCCGGAATTAATATCAGGACTCACTAACACTTCCATGTCTTTTTCGCATTCAGCATTCTCTAAAAAGAAGTTATTCAAGCTATCTCTGTTTTCTGGGTTGTGTAAACTTATGTTTAATACAAAGCACTTTGAGATATTGAAGTTTATTTGCCATTTCACCGACCATGCGAACAATTTAAGATCTTCCTGCATTATCCCGGCTTCTTTCCATGACCTAATTTGGGGTTCTATTTCAGTGTCATCCGCAATGTATATAAAAATGAACCCTGGTGAACTCCATTAGTAACAAATGGTGATCTGCTGTTTTCTATCACTGATCCATTTATACAATCTTCCTCCTATACCACGGGCTTTGACCTTATTTAGCAGTCCCTGGTGGGACACCTTGTCGAATGGTTGGCTAATGTCAGGGTAAATAAGATTGCATCAATGTTACATGACGCCTTAAAGACATTAGTGTTAAAAGATAGAAGATTAGTTACAAATTATGTATCCTTGGTGAACATATGATGTGAGTCAAGAATCAAATTATGCCCCTCGAAATAATATCTATTAGGCATTATTGATTTTACCTATAACCTACTTCAAATTGATTGACTTGTAGTGGCAAAGGTATATAAGAATCATTACTCGAAAATATCTTCATTCCCCATATAAAATTCACTCTTCAGACACCTTTACGACATACGTCGACATGTTTTTGTAGATGCATGTGTATTTTTCCTGGACAGCATAAACATACTAAAAGTATTCAGCTGACTATAATGGAGGAGGCATTCCAGGAGTTAGGGGAATTTGAAATGAAGAAAGCATAATTTGGTGTGAACTTTCCTCTTCGTCTTTTTACTAACGTGGTTGTTGCTATTATCACAATCATTAGTGGCATATTTACAATATAAAAAAAAATTGCATTTATTTTTAATGGTCCTCATTATTATTATCCTTTGGGCAGGGTCTAGGGTGTGTAACTTGTCAAGCGATGTTAGTTTTCTCCGATCTAGAATCAGTTTTACTGAGCTTTTTAAAGATCTACCTCTGAGCCCTTTGGTAGGCTGCGTTTCTCAAACAGGTTTCAATACTCTGTTAAATAGACAGGTAATCAGGAAGCAAGTATAGGAAAACTCACCGATCGGCTGGAAAATATTTCCGACTACAATTATCATGCATCTTCATGGGTTGCTTCTGACCAACTGAGTGGGCGGGGAATGGTATGACACTTTGTATACAAGAAGATAAAATTAAAGGGACAACATATGGGTGATGGATACGTGTGAGGTGGGTGAAAGGTTGGTGGGTGAATGCCTTGACTAAGGTCCTCCACCTTATAAAAGGATAAGGAGCCTATGCCTGGAAACGCATAGGTGAGGCCGAGGCTGTTACCTTTGCCCTATGCACCTCGAACTGCTGGATCAGTTAAGCCATTGAAAGGAATTAGAGAGGTGTTTGGGATTCAAACTTAAAACTAAGCGAATTCAAGACCAGCACGCTTCATAGGTCACCAGTGCAATTATATATGGGGAAAAAGCATTCTGGTATACGAATGTATGCATAATCATCATTATCATTCTTATTATCATTATCATTATCGTTATCGTTATCGTTATCGTTATCGTTATTATCATTATCATTATCATTATCGTTATCGTTATCGTTATCGTTATCGTTATTATCATTATCATCATTATCATTATCATTATCATTATCATTATCATTATTATTATCATTATCATTATCATTATCGTTATCGTTATCGTTATCGTTATCGTTACCGTTACCGTTACCGTTACCGTTACCGTTACCGTTACCGTTATCGTTATCGTTGTCGTTATCGTCATCGTTATCACTGTCATCATTATCGTTATTGTCATCCTTATCATTATCCTCCTCCTCCACCTCCTCCTCCTCCTCCTCCTCCTCCTCCTCCTCCTCCTCCTCCTCCTCATCATCATCATCATCATCATCATCATCATCATCATCATCATCATCATCATCATCATCATCATCATCATCATCACCACCACCATGATCATGATCCTTATCATTATCGATATAATTATCATAACCATTATTATAATTATCATTATCGTTATCGTTATCGTTATCGTTATCGTTATCGTTATCTTTATTGTTATCGTTATCGTTATCGTTATCGTTATCGTTATCGTTTTCGTTATCGTTATCGTTATCGTTATCATTATCGCTGTCGTTGTTGTCGTTATCGTTATCGTTATCATTATTGTCATTATCATTATCAATATCATTATCAATATCATTATCATTATCAGTATCATTATCATCATTATCATCATTATCATCATTATCATTATCATCATTATCATCATTATCATCATTATCATCATTAACATCATTATCATTATCATTATCATTATCCAGCAATGTATCGACGAAAACCTTGTTTGTAGCCTTTTTGCTCCCCAAAAACCTTTTCACAACAGCCAAATAAATCTCTTGCTATTCTTTCTACGTCAGTAATCGAACTCTAGAACTTTTGGCACTTCGGTAATTTTCTGATTTGTGACACATCAAAAATACCAACCAGGAAATGTTGTACTTATGAACTTGAAACAGGTACCCTTAACATTAAAAGATTTGACAAACTACTTCATTAGTCTTAGTTTAATATGAAGGGGTGGGAAGATATTCTTTCGCCTAACAAGTGATTGGTGTATAATATTCTTGTTCCAGTGATCAGAAAACTTCTAACTGGTCAATGCTTCTTGTGAATGCCAATTGCCCTATGTCCGGAATTGTCATGATGTATTGATATTGTAGATGTAAATTATATGAGCTACAAACTAACTACGACTCACGGCGTATGATATTTGATATAAATTTATACTGTGAATGCCAATTGCCCTATGTCTGGAATTGTCATGATGTATTGACATTGTACATGCAAATTGTATGAGCTATAAGCTAACTACGTATCACGGCATATGACATTTGATTTAAGTATGTGCTGAGTGCTAATTGCCCGGTATCTGGAATTGTCATAATGTATTGATGTTATATATGTGAAATTGTATGAGCTACAAGCTAACTACAACTCATTTATCTACGCTTCCTTCTGTAGTGTTCCGCAATGAGAAAGTAGTGACGCATGTAGCGTCGGTAGAGCCTCACTGCCAACCGGCCTTTTAGTGTCTAGCCTTTGGGCAGTGAAGATATGTGTTGACTACCATAAATTGCCAAGGGAACCGTATTTTGGTAAGCACTAATTGAGAATGTTTATGTAATATGTTTAAAAGAATAATGTAATATCAAGTTAATGTAGAAGTCATATTATTGATAATTTGTTTGGTTTCCCAGAATATGTGTGGATGTTGAGGATAGGAGAGGATTTATGATGAGCTATGGCGGTGAAAACTGTCATGGTAGGGTATTGAGATGATTAGATTAATTGTGTGGAATATTTAAGTATGATGGAAGGAATTGATAATGAAGTGTGTTCAATTATTGTAGTGATTGTTAATGTAATAGATTAATTGTTAATGCAAAATTTCATTGTGAACGGTATTTGCAGAAACCACACAGAGCCACACACACAGTCTGCATGAGAAACAACAGGCCCGAAGAGCCAAATAAACGAGTGTTAGTCACATGATTATTAATTGCCATCTCTTTGTACCTCACGCCGCCACCCTTCGGGCAGCGGCCGTGTTACTTCTATTCCCAATGTTTTGTATACCCTCCTTGTTAGCAAAGTAAAACACATATAACCTATTTGTGTTCCTAGAGTACTAAAAGAGAGTAAATTTGAAATCTGTAAACAGCTAATGGAAGTATTTAATAAGCCGGTTGACAATGAAAGGTCATGTGTAATTAGTATTTTATCCTTCTATACCAATATCAACAAGGTGGCAATTAACAATGATAGTCACGATATCATTTATGTTGACTTTAGCAAAATGATCGACTAGGTGTCCTACCAGAAACTACTAAATAAAATCAAAGCCCATGCCATAGGAGGACAGGTATTTGAATGAATTAGAGCATGGATTAGGGACAGAAAACAGTGGGTCACTACTAATAGTGTAGAATCCAAATGGGGGAGTGTTACTAAATGAGTTCCCAAGGAGTCAGTTTTTTTGGGCCCGTTATAATAAAGTCATAGTCCATGACATAGGACGACAAGTATTGAATGGATTAGAGCTTGGATCAGGGACAAAAATCAGTGGGTCAGTATTAACGGTACTAAGTCAAAATGGGGGGAGTGTTACTAATTGAGATCCCCAGGAGTTGATTTTGTGTCTCTTAGCTCGTTTTGTATGTAAACGACTTGGGTAATGGGATTAATAGTAATGTCGGTAAGTTTACGGATGATGCTAACATAGGACGCCATATTAGGTCAGGAGAAGACGCTGGGATACTGAGGGAAGATCTTAAATTGTTTACATTGTCGATGAAATGACAAATGGTCTTCAATGTCTCAAATTGTAGTGTGTTCAGCGTATTTTTACATAAATCAGAAAAATATATAGCTTAGATATCACCATTATAGAGAAAGCAGAATGTGAAAATTATTTGGGAGTGTTAATGAGTTCTGACCTTAAGTCCTGGAAACAATGCTATAGTGACAGGAAAAGAGCGCACAGGGCATTAAGATTGTTTGCTAGGAGGGTTACAAACAAAAGTGTAGATGTAGCTCTTATATTCTATATGGCTATAGTTAGACCCATCCTTATTTATTTATTACAGTTTTGATCTCCATCCTATTTATTAGACATCAATTCATTAGAATCAGTACATGGGAGAATGACCAAACTGACACATGGGCTTAGAAATTTACCTAACGAGGACAGGCTTAGACATCTTAAATTCATACTCTCTGGAAAAGAACTAGATAGTGGAGGTATTCAAAAGAGTCAAGGGCTTTAACAAGGGTGATGCAGGCAAGGTCATCATACTAATAAAACAGGATAGGACTATAAGCAAAAGATCTAAGCTTGTCAAATTTAGGATTAAGAAAAAGGTAAAAAAAAAAATTACCAATATAGTGGTTAACGAATGGAATAGACTTAGTTACCATGTAATGAACGCTGAAACTATTAGTCGTTGTAAAAGAAGATTAGATCATGTTATAGATGGGTATGATAGATGGTAACGGAAACGGCACTGCCTAGTGGTCTCTTGTAGTCTCCTCCATTTATATGTTCCTATGTTCCTATCATACTTGAGTATATCTGATAAAGTTTTTATGTTTTCATGTTTCTCCTTAAGTGCACAGAGTAACCAGTAGGAATTGCACCTAGTAAATTTCCATCATGGAGTAATGCACATCTTAGTATGTTCTTTGAACTCTTTGAACTAGCTATCTATAAAGCGTCTCCATTCATGACGATTGTAGAACAGTCCGCCGCGTCACAATAGTATACAAAATCTTGTTCAGTTTTAGAGCTATATTTGTTTCTTTTTGTAACATATTCTTCTCTTTAAGTCTAGAAGGTAACAGTTCTAGTAACTCTTTTAACAGGCCTAAGTCTCTAACTAAATCATTTAGTTCCGATCGGTTGAAAATTTCACATTCTTTGGTTGCTGTATCTATTCAGTCTACATCCTTGTTATGTTCATGATTTTCATCTGATACACATATATAATTTTCTCTTCCAGTGAAAATAACTCTATGAAAATTGGTACTGATATTTCATCTGAGTGAAGCACGGGACAAATTGTAGAATCCAGGTTTGGACAGATTATTTTATGTCGATGTTTTCTTGCTATAGCCAATAATTGTGAGACACAAGTATCAATACTCTACATGGTTCTTTGAAACCAGCCATAACAGGAATCCCAATTGTCCTCACAACTTATTGAGCAACTGGATACATTGAATCTTCAAATTTAATAAAAAAAAAAATAATGATAATGATAAACTTCTGAGAATCATAACACTTCTATATCTTTTCATTTTTATCATATATAATTTTCAACTTCCTTTCAGTTTACCAAAAGTAAACACCTAAACCCTTAAAAGATCTCAAAATAGTCTCTTAAAGTTATGGCGTTGATTTTCTAAGAATATTTACTATGGCTGTTGCTGGATTATCTTATTCAGCTGAAGGGAATCCTTGTAGACGTCAAAGCACACGTCATATCTCAATTACTCCTTTAGCTCAGTGTTTGTCTCCCAGAGAGTAAGGAACCATAAACTTACGAGACTGACAAATATGTATTTTTCTTATGATTTTCCTACAAACAATGTTTTAGTTTAGTATAGAAATACACTTGCTAAGATGAACATGTATCTCTGATTCATATTATTTTTTTTTCTAATGTTATTTTAAGAGGGAAGAGAAGTTTGGTATATAAATAGATTTTTTTAAGGTTTACAAGAATATATTGTGACAATTGAAAAGGGTACAATCGCTCCAGCATCTATTCAACTCTTATATTTATTTTTATTATAGGCAGGTTATTCTATACATCTCTCTCTCTTTTTTTTTTTTTTAATACTTTTGAAAAATGCACGGTGGAAGATTTTTGTCTGTCCTATTCCACGGTGCTTATTTATCATTCCCTTGTATATATATTATAGCAATTGGAATTCCAATCTATCCAACAAAGAAAGGGTTGAAAGGGTAGGTAAGTCCATGGCAAAAGGTTAAAGACTCTCAATTAGGTCCTTTGGCAAGGAAATGCTCTTTACATAATGTTTGGCCATTCTATGCATCTCTTTTTTAATACTTTTGAAAAATGCACGGTGGAAGGTTTTTGTCTGTCCTATTCCACGGTGCTTATATATCATTTCCTTGTATATATATTATAGCAATCGGAATTCCAATCTATCCAACTAAGAAGGGATTGAAAGGGTAGGTAAGTCCATGGCAAAAGGTTAAAGACTCTCAATTAAGTCCTTTGGCAAGGAACTGCTCTTTACATAATGTTTGGTTTACAAGAGGAGGCGATATGTCATTGAGGAGGCCATAGCCTCTCCTGATATAAGTCACCATGTCATCAATATCCTCATGGTGAGGCTTCTGCATCATCATCTTACCTTCACCTCTCCCTTGAAGCTCTTGTTTTCTAATAACTTAATTACTATCAGTAATTCATTCTTATTTTCTTTTTTCGTCCTCGTCTTGAAAGTGATGCATCTCAAGTGTTCGCATTGTGCTGGAATTTATTTCTTGACTCATAACGACTTTCGAACGAAAATTGATTATGTAAATATATGTTATGATAAAGACTTTTTTCCGTTTCATTTGGAGATGGATTCAAATTCTATCAAACTCCGTCACCTTTCCAAAAGATGCTTCCTATCTTATTGGTAAAATGATATCACTCTCTTCTATTCGTTCGTTCTTCTCTCCTCTCTCCATCCCTGATTTTTCTCCATATTTTTCTCTCCCTCCTGCTCACTCCCCTTCTCCTATCTCCCTTCTCTCTTCTCTCTCCTCTCTTCTGCATTCGCCTTTCCTCACATTTCCTTTACCCTCTTCTCCTTTTGCCCCTTCGTTTCTCTTATTCTATGTACTCCTTTTCCTTTCTTCTTTTCTCCTTTCGTCTCGTTCCTTCCTCTATTTCTTTCCTGTGTGGATAATTACTCTCCTGCCCTCCTATGCACATTCAGACAATTCCTCCACTACTGTTCTGCCTTCTCCTCCGGCACCAAACTACTTTTTTTTCTATCTCCTGAGCCAAAACCCCTCCTTCCCTCATCGTCACTTAAAAACGTACTCCTTCCTCTCTCCCTCCACACTTTCAAGCTCGAGACAGGATCAGTCAGTTCCTCGCCTCCGGATATAACTCGCTAATGGACTTACCATGTTTTTTTCCGGCGAAAGACTACACATGTCAGATTGAAAGATTTTAAAATTCATTTACCCTAATAAAGATGACATGGTTCAAAATACTTGGCCTTACAAGTGGAAAATATAAAAGAACATTAAACTAAATTCATATAGATTACTCCGAACTAATGATATATACTATCAATATTGGAATATAAACTTGCAACAGTCTCAAACAAACATAAGAACAATTCTGAACTGAAATTACTACCGATGAACTGATATGCAAGTTAAATATATTACGTAATTCTCTTCACTATTTGTGTATTTTTTGTGTGTGTACTTGTGTCCGTGCATGTGTCCGTGCGCGCGTGTGTGTGTGTGTGTTTGCGTGTGTGTGTGTGTGTGTGTGTGTGTGTGTGTGTGTGTGTGTGTGCGTGCGTGCGTGCGTGCGTGCGTGTGTGTGTGTGTGTGTGTGTGTGTGTGTGTGTGTGTGTGTGTGTGTGTGTGTGTGTGTGTGTGTGTGTGTGTGTGTGTGTGTGTGTGTGTGTGTGTGTGTGTGTGTGTGTGTGTGTGTGTGTGTGTGTGTGTGTGTGTGTGTGTGTGTGTGTGTGTGTGTGCGCGTGTTTGTGTGTGCGTGTAGTTATATATGAATAAATAGATTAATTAGTTCACTAGAATTAATACAGAGGAGAATGACCAAAATGATAAATGGGTTTATAAATCTATAATACGAAGGCAGGTTTAGGTACCTTAACTTTCTCTGAAAAGACGAAGAGTGCGGGGCGATCTAATAGAGGTATTCAAGTGGGTTAAGGGCTTTAAAAAAGTAATGTAGGTAATGTCATGATATTAAGACATCAGGGCAGGATTAGTAGTAATAAATTTAAATTGGATAATTTAAGATTTAAAAGGAAATAGACAAAAACATATCTACCAATACAGTGGACAAATGGAATAAACTTATTGATCTTGTAGTGAGCTCTGGAAATATTGGTTGTCTTAAGAGAAGATTAGATAATTTTATGGATAGGGATGATAGGGGGTAATGAACATGTAACTACCTATTGTAGGCCTTATGGTCTCTCGCAGTCTCCTTCATTCTTATGTTCTTATAGTTAACATTGCGCAGACAATAACGTGGGTAGTGAGTGCCCTAATACCATTGATAATGCGTGCAATGGGTAACTGTACATTGTAACAGTACTTATCTCTATAATTGTGGTGTACTAGCCTTAATAGTCTTACTGTACAAACTTCAATAATGAACATTTATGAAGAAATTTATCCCTTATATTAGGCTTTCCTTGATTATTTCGTGACTTTCTCATGGAGCAAAGAAAAAGTAACAGTTTCCAATTTCAAAGTTCCATTTAAACTCCTGCTTCAGTTTATATCTGACCACCTCTTTGTCTACCTCACCTTGCGTTTTGCTTGGCCTCTTTTCTTACTGTACCTCTTGTATTTTTTCTAGTTCTATACAGCAACTAATTCTTATACAATCGCGTCTTCTGTTTCACCATCGCCTTCACCTCTTCAACCCACCAAAAATTTGCCTAGCGATCTCACGCTATCTCCTCTGAAAACATGAAGGTCCAAAACTCTTATAATCCTCACTTAGGGTATCACAACATCCTTCAATAATGCCCTATAAACCACCTTACCTTCCGCCCCATTTTCCCACGGATGATTATACATGGGTCTCTTCTTAAACACAGTGTTCGCTATCATAAACTCCCTTTCTAAACATATCTCTAGTATCATCTATTCACAGAAATCTTTACCTAATACACCAAACCTCCCTACTACTCCAGCTAATAGCTCATCTCCTACTCCAGCACTGAGATCCCCAATACCATGCATACTATTAATATTCCTCCAAAAGTTCTCCATAGACTCATCTAAATTGATCTAAAAAGCCTTCTTTTCCTCTTCATTTACCCACTTCAAGGATTATATGCACTTACAAAAGCTCATATATCTCATCACAATTTCAGACTCGCTGATAATATCCTCGACTACACCACCCTCCACCCAACCACACACTTCTATTTCATCACTTTCCAGAAGAGCTAATCCTTCACTCCCACGTCCAATCATTACTCCTAACACTCTCTTTACTACACCCCCAAGCTGAAATTCATCCCGTCTCTTCAACTTAGTTTCACTTAACGCTAATTCAGCCATCTTCCTTTTCACAAACTTGCGGCCAACCTCTTCCCTTCTACGTTCGTTTATACCAAAATCACTCATATCTAATGACGCAATTACTAGGGTTCTGGTTAGAGTTGTCCTTCCAGACCATCTTGTATACTATCTTTTTGTAGTAGGATTCCTAGTCTTATTACTTCATCACATTATTCACCTTTTACAACACGCATGAAAAACACGATGGCAGATATATTTCCCCACCACTACAGAGGGATCTATAAAAGGTAGAGTCATAGAATGGTAAAGGACAGTTTCAAGCAAACAGTATAAAAGAGCGACAGTTGTATTACAAAATTACCATTCACCACCTCTATAAAATGCACGGATATTTAAGAAAATAAAATAATAAAATAAACAGATAAAATAATAAAGGCATCTAAAATCAAATCAATATATGTACACACACACACACACACACACACACACACACACACACACACACACACACACACACACACACACACACACACACACACACACTCTCTCTCTCTCACACACACACACACACACACACACACACACACACACACACACACACACACACACACACACACACACACACACACACACACACATATATATATATATGTATATATATATATATATTTATATATATGTATCGTATATATATATATATATATATATATATATATATATATATATATATACATATATGTATATGTATATGCATATGTACATATATATATATATACACACATATTATATATATATATATATATATATATATATACACATGTATATGTATGTATGTATTCAGACATAATTGATATTTCTTTATCTCTATACATTTCCAGGCAACATTCTGAGATTCTCCATGACATCGAATTATAATCGACATTACTACTCCGTATAGCAGAACCATGCCCCTACCTTCTATTGATAATGCTGGTCAACAAAGAATTTGTCCCAAGAAAAACAATAGCTGTATCTTATATGTTTTTTTGCATGCAGAATCCAAAAATAATGTCGAATTTTTTCCATCATTCACATTTTTTTTTTGTACCGTATGTTACGTGGGATAGATTTCAATCAAGCGGTTGGTAACACTGAGTTTAGCAACACTGCGTGAGATTGGTATGCAAATTTAGCCAGTCTGTTCTTCAAGTGAAGCACATTTATTAAGTCAGGGAGATCTGAATGATCTTGTACGGGATTTAAACTTGTCAAAAAAGCAATCTGAACTTCTTGGCTCCAGGTTAAAGGTCTGGAATCTGCTCCCGAAAGAATCCAAAGTTAGATGTTATCGTAAGCGACATTGTGATTTTGAACAGTTTTTCTCCCTTGAGGATGGTGTAGTGTTTTGCAATAATGTATATTCTGTTATGGAGGAACTTAACCATAAATATGATCGGAGTGAGTGGCGCTTGTTTATTGACACTTCAAAAGTGATCCTGAAAGCTGTTTTGCTCTACAATGGAAATAAGTTTCCTTCTGATCCTCTGGCCCATGCAGCTAACATGAAGGAAACATACGAGAGTATGAAGCAAATTTAAACTTTTCTACTGGGATTCGAACCCTCACCTTAGCAGCTTGCTTATTACAAGACGAAGGCTGTACCATCGTGTCACGACAACCCTTCAAAATGTCACAGTACATGCCGTGTCACGCGGCACAAGTACGGCCTTTGTCTTATAATAAGCAAGCCGCTCAGGCAAGGGTTCGAATCCCAGTAGGAGAGTTTAATTCCATATGTCATAGAGACACAAATACTTGTCGGAAGACTAGCCTGCATAAAAGATTTGATGCAATATAGTACATACCGTGTGACGCGGGCGCCCTTGGTGAAACGACAAGGCTTAACTAAGTCGTTTCATTTTAAAGAGTCGTCGTGACACGATGGTAGGGCCTTCGTCTTATAATAAGCAAGCCGCTCAGGCGAGGGTTCGAATCCTAGTAGGAGAGTTTATTTCCATATGTCATATTGACACAATAGCTATAACAACCTTTGTTTTCTTAAGAGCCATATTATAGCTTTAAACATATGTAATTGATACATTTTCTTTGTTGAAAATAATAGAAAATATATAAGAAAGCTTTTCGATTAAAATAAGACGATGATACCTTATAGAGTAACACGAGAAAACAATATTATCAACCCCTGAACGTATTTCAAGTAATTATAACCAATCCAGAGAAAAGTTATATTAGAGTTTTGAAAAAAAAATAGATCAAACTTTCAACAAATATGTAACAACAAACACTGAACTTTATTAGCTCAGTACTAAAGACAAACAACAGAAAAAATATTAATTAGGTTATTCAAAGCTTTTGTTTAGAGAGGACCTTGGTAATTCTTTTGCAACCCTTTAATGTTATCTCAAACTATTTCCTTTATGGTTTAATTATTATATACATTAAAACATTTATACAAATATACATATATACATACATATACTTATACATATACATATACATATACATATATGTACATATACATATACATATACATATACATATACATATACATATACATATACATATACATATACATATACATATACATATACATATACATATTCATATACATGTACATATACATATACATATATATATATATATATATATATATATATATACATATACTCAGTGTATTTGGGCAGGAGTTTTTCTCTAATGCATATATCATTAAAAGTGATGGCTAGTTTTGCATTAATTATTTTCTTATAGGTATTTTCCATATACCTTATTATAGATTTATGTTCCTTAGAAAGGAAATTTATGACTTGGCTGTATGTAGTCATATTAGCTAGATCGTGATTTCGGGTTCTAGACCCTTCCTCAGTAGCTATTGGGATGTACTATCTTATAGGATAAGAATTAATCCGATGAGTCTCATGAAATTTCTAAGTTTTATACTAAGCCTTCTTACTGGCTAAACACTCTAGGGGAGGTCACCTGGTATTTCGGGCAGTGACGAAATGTCACGTGCACTAGGAGTGTTATGTCTCATGAGACATAACACCACAAACGCCAATATGGGACAAAACGCCAACAGTGCAAACACGAAACAGAACGCCATAACCACAAGCATCCCACATTCCGTCACAAAACGCACCCGGAGGCTCTCCTAGTGCACGTGACACCCTTTTTTTTTTAAGCTCTTGATCCACTTGAACACCTTTATTACATCACCTCGCACTCTTCGTCTTTCCAGAGAGTGTAAGTTAAGGTGCCTAAGCCTCTCCTCGTAATGTGAATTTATAAGCTCATGTATAATTTTGGTCATTCTCTTCTGTACTGATTCTAGTGAATTGATGTCATTTCTATTGAACGGAGACCAAAACTGTACCACATATCTAAGGATTGGACTAACTAACGACAGATGGAGTTTGATAGGTACCTCTGCACTTCTATTCGTAACCGTCCTAGCAATGAAACATAATGCTCTGTTAGCTTTATTCCTGGCGCTATATGTGAAATGTTCTGCTGTTGTACCAGCCTCCCAACTGATGTTGAAGTAGAAAGGAGTTTCTGGTGAGTTTCTGTATTGTGCTAAGATCTCCGTTTTGAGTGTACGACTATTGAGTTTGAGCCCCATGGCAACGTAGGTGGTGGAGCATACACTAAGGATGTTCTGAAGTGAAGTAGCTTTATGGGGAACAACAGAACGATCATCAGCATTCTGAAGCTTAATTATGTCTGTTGAGGTGAATCTGGTCCTAGCTTGGAGACGACGAAGGTTGAAAAGGTTGCCGTCTAGCCAATAATGTATGGTTATACCAGTATCCCTACCGAGGGAAGCATGACTAAGATTGATCAAGGCCACCAGAAAAACATTAACAAGGACAAGGTCAAGTACGCAACCCTCTTTGACACCAGCCTTTACTGGAAAGGGATCTGAGAGAGAACTGCACGCAAGAACTCTAGCCTGCATTACACCGTGAAAATGTTTAAGAACTATGAAAATAATTAAGAGAAATTCACATGTTCTCAAGGAGTATCCATATATACATATATATATATATATACATACATATATATATATATATATATGTATATATATGTATATAAATATATATATGTATATATATATTTAGATATGTATCATATGTCTTCTTTTTCATCTAAGAATTAGCGGATATTTGAGATATTTTAACCAAACAAGTTCTGGTGGCTGCGTTGGGAGTAACCGACAGCAGCTCTGTATAAGGCAGAATGGAAGTTGTTCCATTTGGTTGTTAGGTCCTGACCATATTGTACACTGGGAAGACTTTCTGCAATCTTATGCCTAAAAGATGGACAGGGTGCAGGGTCGTTGAATTTTTTAGACAGGAGGATGTTGTCGTTGTTGAGGTCAAATTTCGAAGCGAATCGTGGAGCGCACTAGAAGATGGTATGTTCAGCATTAGGCCTCTCATAACTTTTGTGATTAGTGTCTCCTTTCTGTCTGATTGGCGTACTATATTAGTAGGCAAACCGCTAATGGGATCCCAGCAACAGTGAACACGTGCTTGTATATACATATGGGTGATGTGTGTGCGTACGTGTGTGCACGTGTACGTTGAATTTGTGACGTCATACGCTGATGACGTTGGACGTTTTTGATTGTTTGTATGTGTTAGTATGTGTGATTTGATTGGTTTATAGTTGTGTCAAGGGAGGAATTTGTGTACTTTGAGACTTCCGTACATAGGTATGGGCTATAAGTATGTGAAATTTGAGGGTAGTTAATGATTGACGTTGACTGAGCCCTAGAAGGACTTTGGAGATGTAGGTAGAGGGTAATTTTTGTTTTTTTGTTTTTTTTTTGTTTTTTTTTTGCGAGAGCAGGACTACATCCCTGAGTTTTATACGTATGTATGGGTGTCTATACGTATGTAAAAAATTGAGAAGAGTTGATGATTGACGTTTTATTGACCATAGAATGACGTTGAAATGTATGTTGGTAGGTGTGGCACAGTACAATGGTTTCCGAGTGTTACGCAAATTTTGGTTATTTTTTCTTTTTCTGTTTCTTCAGTCATTAAGTTCCTTTACTATAATTTCAGGATAATAAAAATAAATGGTATCTTATGGCTAAATTGTTATTAGTTAAACAGTACGACAGTACGACTATAAAAAATATATAATCAGTCTTAATAAAACTAAATGTTATTACATTAGTAAAGTTATCTTTAATAGAAGTAATATTATTATTACATTAGTAATGTTAACCAAAACCCACTAAGAATACAACGTTTTAAATTCAGAATTCATCTTCATCATCGCCCAAGTCCGTTCCCATATATATTTTTTTCTATTGCGATGTCGCCGTCGAGGTAGGCCTTCAAGTAGATATCACGTAGAATCTTCATTCCCTTTCATAGAAACTCTTACTCGCGAGTGGAGTGAATGATTCGATATGGAAGAAGTTATTTCTGATGTCGGTGAGGGCGTCGTTTACCCCATCCGAAAGTTCGTCCACGTCCCTCCTGATCCCCCATGCGTAACATCGGTTTTCTCCCTGTAGATAATTTCCCACAGCTTACCTTTGGCCAGGAATTTATCTTTTGTTTGTTTGGATACTCGTCCTGATATGACGCGAAAAACTGAAAACAAAATGTAATTGTAAGATACTGTAACTGTTTTCATGTCGGAATATCTATCTGCATTGAAAATCGATGTTACTTCCTCGAGCTAGCACATTTAGATAATGTGCCTTCCTCAGTAGAGTCCTCATCGTCTTTTTCATAGAGGGAATTTATGTTTTCGCGACTATTAGTCATTTTCTTATTTTAGGTAGTTTGTTCTGGCTTGAGTGTTGACTTGGTTAGGGAGCGATGTTATGTATATACAGTGCGTGAATGTAAAGACCTTGATTTTTTAATATAACAAAGATGAAAGTAATAGCCTTGACAAATATGGTGAACCAAGGAGCTTCCTTAGAGGGGATTTACACGGTCCTGTTCGTCGAACGCGGTTCGACAGACACGTGTTTAAAGTGATGTGTGAACATGCGAACGGGGTGTTTGGTTGTCGAACACGTTGGTTAAACTCCAAATACCCCGTTCACACGTTCACACATCACTTTCAACACGTATCTGTCGAACCGCGTTCGACGAACCGTTAGACCAAATAAACCCCTCTTACACTATTTTTCTCTTCTGCGCGAACAAATATAATTACATGTATTGTAAGATACAGTTTATGGCAAGTTAATAACTGCAGTTTGGTGAATAGTTACCGAATTGCTTTTAAATAAACGTGGTTATCTTTTTATCGTTTTTTAAGAAACGTAGTCGTTAGAATGTGTATGAAATTAACGATATTACACGTTTAACACCGTAACGATTTAAGTTTTGTACAAACCATATACAATAAAAACTGCAAACTAAGCTATTGCTGCTTTGTAATCTATAAGCACAAAAAACTACTTTTCTGATTATGTAATGTAAATGTAATACCTACTTTTCGAGTTTTATATCAAATTAATCGAAATATATATATATATATATATATATATATATATATATATATATATATATATTTCTATTAAACATAAAACAATTCAATACCCTATTTCCATTCTGCGAGGTAGAACACTGAGAACATACATACATATACCAAGGCTTTTCCCCCATTGCAAGGGAGGTAGCCAAAAAGGAAAAGGTATAAAATCATTCCCACCCATTCCATCCCTGAATGCACTCCACTCCCCTCCAACCTCACTCTTATCTTAGCACCTTCTGGATGACGGGTCATCCCTGCACCTTGTCCACTGCCCTGGGTCAGAAGCAGTGTTGCAAGACACAGCACATCCACAGCAAGGCCGCTTCATTAAATCGGCGACCCCCCCCCCCATTACATAAAAGGAGAAGACGGGGAGAAATCCCTTCGGGCTGCATCAAATTTTGCTCACACATACTACCTCACCCCCCATCCCCCCGCCCAATACACCTCATGCATCACATCATCCATATACAACCCTTCTCCATTCACCCCTGTCTTCTGTCCTCTTCCCTCCTTCCTCAACAGACATTCCCCTCTTCCCCAAAGCCCCCTTCACCCAATCCATCCATATCATCCTAGGACGTCCCCTCATGTTCACTCCCTCCACATCTGCCTTCCATACCTCTTTTACTAGTCTTTCTTCACTCATTCTTTCCATGTGTCCAAACCATCCTAATATTCTTTCATCAACCCTATCTCCCAGCTCCTTTTCCACCCCTGTTCTCCTCCTCACCTCCTCATTTCTCACTCTATCTAGCCTAGTAACCCCCATCATACTTCTCAGACACCTCATCTCAAACACATTCAAACTCCTTTTCTCTTCTTCTCTTATGTTCCATGTTTCTGCCCCATACAGTGCTGTTGGCACAATCACTCCTTCATACAGTCTCCTCTTAGCATCCATTCCCAAATGTCTATTCCTCATTACACTCTTTAATCCACCAAGGCATTTACTCTCTTCT
>NC_134791.1:59280282-59310282 GCF_046742065.1 Oratosquilla oratoria
TATCTGCTAAAAAAGTTGTAATGGTACTTTCCCTAAGTATATACTTTAGTATTTCTGTACATGAATGTCCAGATTTACCTAATTATAGAGAATTTCTCATCTTCTTGTTTCAGTGTGTATATATTCTGCGGAAAGAGTATATTCAATAAACACACTTCATACTGTTTTTCTGGATTGAAGCTTAAAGGATGAATGCGACTGGTAAATCGCGCTGTAGTGTTTTGCGGAAATATATCCGAACTCCCTAATGAAGAGACAGGACTCGATGTTTGGGTTTGCTGCCGAACGGACGGTTTGTTGGAGCTCTTAAAAACTACGTCTAGCGTGTGATTAGCAGTGTTCCCAACATTCAGACTGGGCCGAGGCCTACAAGAAGACGCAGTGATTGGTGTAGTGTCATCCTAGTGTTGGCAAATTCTTAAACTTTGTTAAAATCACGATCTGAAATCGTGCACCGGGCCGGGACACCTACAAACAATTTTCCTCAAAACTGCGCATGTGCAGTACAAGGCGAGTGATGCAATGACTGTCCTACCCAACCGTTGACATCCCTAATTGTAGCCAACATTACCACCTCACCAGGCACCATGAACTATTCTGGTCCTTCCACAGTGATGGATGTTGTGACTGACCTCGCCCTAAGTGACGAGGAGGAACAGGCTTCACAGAACTGGCCTTATCTTCCGCACAGGGAACATCAGCAGCCGACAGGAGGAGTGGTGTCCTCTCACCCCCTACATCCGAGTTCTACCTCCTCTAAACGCCCTATAGACCTTAGATCTAACGCCAGTAGTACCTCAACATCACCTGTTGCCAAGACTCACAAGACAGACTGTGCAACCTGTGCAACCTGTAACCTCTGACAGACCTTTGCCCCGTCCCCTTCCCCTTCCGGTACCCACTCCTGCCACCCCATCACTCCCGTCAGCTGCTCTAGCCTTTGCTCCCAGGGAGGATTATATCAAGCTGAGATTCCAAGATAATCCCTCCTGTGAATGAAACTCCGTTGGCTTACTGGAGTCACCAAAGCGTTTCATCTCGATCGAGAGTTGGCTGAAGTGATATGTATACACCTCATATACATGACGACGGGTGTAACGGTATCTTTACAGAAGATGTCTTCTATCACGTCACATTATGTCTACGTATCGAGGTGTCGCAAGGACATCATAGACAGTGTTACAAGTGGTGATTTACTTTCCATGCGATGTGTTATTCAGGATTCACTTGAGCGACCCCGTAAGTTCCCTACATACCTCGTTACTCGGTACCCTACTTCAATAGATCCTTCCCTTGCCAAGACTCTACAAGGTGTGCACACTGCTCGACGGTTCCACCAGGACGGGAATCCTATAAACCGTATTGTCATCACCTGGAGTCTCCCTGAACCCCCACCACCTGTTATTGAGTTTCCCTTTCTCCCGTGCCTCCCTCCCTGTGAATTACGCAGGATGACAGACGAGAAGCCTTGGTGCTACAAATGCTGGGGCATTGGCCATATCTCGTGCTATTGCTCTGCTTCGGCCAGATGTGCGTGGTGTGCTGCTAACCACGATACACGCTCCTGCCCGCACAGTGTTCCTCCTGCTTCATCTACTGCTATCGCTGCTGGAGATGCCCCACAAAATTCCTCGCCTCTGCGAACACAGTGGAAGTGTGTTCGGTGCAAAATGCCTGGGGTTAACGTCTGGCACGGCTGTATCAAACGGTCCCGTAACACTTCAACAGGTCACACCCCACCACCTCCGCCACCACCCGCACACTCATCTCCACGTCACACTGATTCAGCTGACATCATTGCTCTCCATAAGTCAGTTGCCACCCTGGAATCCTGCTGCACTGCTCTCATGGCTCGTTTTGACACCATAGATGCCCATATAGACAGTATCATGGCCCAGCAAACTGTTACTGCAAACTCTTTAGCAAGTCTGGTCGAATCACATCAGGTTGTCATCACCACTATCACAACTCTTACTGATAAACTTGACAAGGTTGCCTCCCACCTTGAAAAGTTAACTAGTGTGCAGCACAGGTCTTCCTTGCCCAGTACTCCACCCGGTAGTGCCCTACCCACTTCTGCCTCCCGCCACAGTAAGACTAAACTTCGCTAGTCACATTCGTTTTCATGCCATTACCTGGAATGCCTTTGGTATTAGACACTCCTCTAAACTCACGGCACTTAAAAACTATGTTTATCAACATCATCCACAAGTCATATTTATCCAAGAGGCCTTTCCTGGTAGTGCTCCACATGGGGAGGAGGCTCTTTTGCTCACAGGGTATGTCTCATGTGTACACTATACCAGAAATGGCCTCATTACCTACAATCAATCATCCCTGCCTCACACACTCGTTGGTTCCTCTGCGCAACCTGATATGAACTTTCAGCTGTTTGAGATTACTGTAGGACATAGTACTCTTCAGTTGTGCAATGTCTACTCTGCTCCCGGTTTGATTAATTTACCAGCCCTTCCTATACCTACAGATAGTGGAATGATCTATATGGGGGATTTGAATGCAAAGCACCCTGCTCTTGGAGATGTATCTCCCACTCCCAACCGCGCTGACAGACTCCTGCTAGACTACATCCACCGATATCGCCTAACACGTTGGGATACTGGTGGTGCCACACACACTCGTGGAGGTACTATAGATCACATTATCACTGCAGGTCTTGTGGCATCCAATGTCTTTTGCTCATCTATCCCTTCTCTCTTCTCTGACCATGTTGCTATTAGCCTAACATACTCCATCCTACAGGCTCAAGCTTCCATCCCCCATTATCGTACCCGCATCTCTATCCCTCCTAAATACTGCCCCACATACATCTCGTATTTTTCTCGCCTCCTTCCCACTTTTGATCTTCATTCTCCTGACAGCCTATACGATTCACTGGTGAATTCTACACATGACTTCTACACGCACTACGTGCTCCGACCACACATTCAAGGTCGCACTGAGACCCGTTCCTGGACACTGGATCAGCGTATTGCCCAAGCGGAAAGAATAGCGGTGGATGCTGGGCTTTCCTTTCAAAGGTAGCCCACACCTGAACACCTGCACCATTATCAGCTGGCCAGGGATGACCTGGTTGCCCTTCAGAAAAGCGTGCACACAGAGTCTTGGCAGAAATTTACAGATAGTATTAACCATCAGACTAGTACGGGCACTATGTGGCATCTTATAAAGAAGGTTGTCAAGAAGAAATTCGCCTGCACTCTGCACCACAGTCCGCTTGAGTATGCACAGGATCTTATTACTACCTGGTCAGAGCAATCACAAACTCGCAACCTTCCTGGGAATGTCCAAGAGGCACTGTCCTCCCACCGCAGCTCTCGTAACCTTCGCCTAATGGGTGCGTTACTACAGACAGATGAAGAAGACATCCCATTCACCGTGGACGCTACATCGTGCTCTTGCTATGGTTAAGATTTGTGCCAATGGTGATGATAGCCTCACTTATCAATTCCTTCGTATCCTTCAGAATGTTCCCAGTAACCCCCTACTACAGCTCTTCAATCTCTGCCTTCGCCTGGGGCATGTGCCCTCAGCCTGGACCAAAAGCACTATCATTCCTTTACCGAAACCTGGCACCAACAAATTTAGGCCTATCTCTCTCACCTCGTGTTTAAGAAAATTGTTTTAACGCAACATACTTGCCCGACTGATCCACCGAATAATGGATAAGCTCTCCTCCAGTCTTTATGGTTTCCTTCCGCAACGGAGCACACACCACTACCTTCTTGAACTCTACACACTCTTGGACCTCAAATCTGCCTTCGATATAGCCAACAGGAAAATTATCCTTGACCAACTGGTGGACTTTGGAGTTCGGGTGAACATACTAAAATGGATTCGAGGTTACCTTTGTAATAGAACCTCACGTGTCTACTTCAAGGGGTCGTACAGTTCCTATGAACCGTTCGAACTGGGCACCCCGCAGGGAGGTGTGCTAAGTCCCTTCTTATTCAATATCCTGATGCATCGTCTACTCTCCCTCCTTGCTATCATCCCCGGTACTACTATCATCTGTTATGCGGATGACATATGCATCCACTCCATCTCACCTCATGACCTTCAGCGCATGCTCCATAATTTCAACATGGCCGCTACCTCCTGTGGCCTCCTTTTCTCCCCAGAGAAAAGTAGGATTTTCACCTCACGCAGTGCCAGAGCTCTGTCTGCATTCACTATGGGTGGTCATGACATCCCTCACTGCACACAGTACACATATCTGGGAGCACCAGTCCGGATCACCCCAGCTACACCTGCGCGTCGACGAATTCACCCCCTCGTGAAAAGCCTTCTTGACCGTCTGGAGCCTCTCTTTGCACCTATCAAGTGGCTTGCCAACAATGCTGTAGGTATCTCCATCCCAGTGGCAAAGACTCTCTACATCCTACTGCTTCGGTCAATAGTCGACTATCTATCCCCTGCCTTGTGTCAACTTCCTAAACCAGCGCTCGAGCCACTTGAAAAATTCCAGAATCGAGTCATGAGGTTTATCCTGGGGTGTTCTCTCTCTACCCGTGTTGTGAACATGCAGTTAGAACTCAACCTACCTCCTCTAGTGGAGAGGATTTATGCCATTGTGTCCTATTTCACTGTTAAGTGTCTCCACTACCCCAATCTTGCTCCACACTTCACAGATGTCATACGTGCGTCACTGGGTCCGGACGCACCCAGACTCCCACTTCGAGAGCAGGCGGACATACCCTCATCAGGGTAGTGAGTGATATTCTTCGTGGCCTGGACATCGATGTGCCTGCGAAGGCGAACCCCCTGATTTACCACCATAGCGTGTCCCCCTCCCCGCTGTCACATTTACACCAACCTCGAAAGATGCCTACCCCCCCCCCCCCACTGCAGAAACAGTTAGCTCTGGAGACTATTGCTGGTATATCTACGTCTGTGCCTATGGCACACCACGTCTACGTAAATGGTTCTGTGCAAGCGGATGGAAGAGCAGCGTGTGCCATCTTCTCCCCAACCTAGGAGCCTCCTGTACCAGATGATTCATGGATTGGCCGCTGACTGCCCACCTCATCGAGCTCCACCTACTGTGAACTGAATGCAATCTTGGATGCTGTGACTCTCCTTATTTGACATCGTGTGAACGGGATAATTATCTGTGACTCCCAATCAGCCCTGCACGCCCTATCCTCGCCAAGACCTATCTGCAGACGTGTTGTGAATGAAATCTTATGTCGACTTGCTGCTGCAAATGATGCTTCTCTTACCATACCATTTGTATGGATACCCTCCCACATTGGACTACATGGCAACGACACAGTGGATTGTATCGCTAAGGCGGCCTGTTTAGCAGATGGACATGTATGGGATGCCGAGCCCTCCCTCCAATGTCTACGAAACATCATCCACTCAGTTGGGTTTGACATGACGATGCGACGCAGAAATGCAGAGAAGGCCAACAGTGTGTCCATACAACATCATGATCACTTTCTCCAAAGTCGCTACAAGTATCGAAAACGCGGGTTAATTGTGCGAAAACACAATGTAATTAGTGCTCAACTCAGGATGGGGTATCGGCCTTTGTGGCAGGTTGCCCACACTCTTGACATGCCACAGTACACCACCTGTAAACTATGCGACAGCCCTAATGCTAACAACCTAGAGCACTATTGTCTTCAGTGCCCCACAGTAAGAGATCTTCTACCAAGAGGTCAGACTTTGATTCAAATCTGCACATTCTTGCTCGAGGCTGACAACCTTGACATAATACTTACCCGTTTTCCTCACTTCGGTGGTTATTGACTGTATTATTGGTTAAGTCGAGGAGCACTGCAGAAGGGTGAGGTCCTGGGTCAACTATACTTTTCTTCTGCTTCCACAGCTTGTTCAGCCTGGAGGGGGGGGGGGAGGGCGTCGTTGTGTGATATTGGTTACGTCCTCCTGTGGTGTTATACAGCCCATTCTGACAAATATTATTGCTGCTCATATCCATTACCGTTTGTATTCCACTAGAATACTTATGCACTCACACCCAATTTATAAATTGTTTAATGTATTTTTTTTTTTTTTTGTGCTCCTCTCATCGGTGACCTTCAGTGATACTGTTTACTGTGTATGTTCCTTACGTATGTCTATGTACACTGCCATTATGACTTTTGTTTATCAAATGTTCGTGCCTGCTATATTATTTGCTCAGTTGAGGAGCACCACAGGAGAATGAGGTCTTGAATCGACAGCATTCCTCTACTTCCTAAGGTTATTCAACCTGGGGGGGGAGGGGCGTCTTGTGATGTCGAGTGCGTCCTCTCGTGATGTTACTCGGCACATTCTGTCTAGATTTGTTGCTTCCCATAACCATTATTATATGTATTCCAATTGTATGTTTACGTACTCAGACTATACCAAAAAGAAGGAAAAGGAAGAAAAAAGGAAAAGGAAAAGGGGAGAGGGGAGAGAATCCTTTTTTTTTTCTCTCTCTCTCTCTTACCTTTTGTGCCCCTCACATCGATGGCCTTAATAATATTGCGCACTATGTATGTCATTTAGGTCTGTCTATGCACACTACCATTATGTCCTATGTTTGTCAAATGTTTGTGATTGTACTGCGCTTAGTTGTGAGACTTATTGTCCTCAATGCTGTCATTTATTACTAAGACTATCACATTGTACTCAATGTTATGTTGCTATTACCGATATGACAATACTGAAGCTCTGACTCTTATGCATTATACTACTATTGATTGTGTATCCATCTGATGCATCATATGATTTTGTGCTTGTATATCCATGTACTGACTGACGCCTTGGCGTAATAAATTGATAAAATAAAAATAATGAAGTGACATATATACTCTTCTTGATTTTCTATGATTAATCGCTGTTCACAAAATCAGAACTAAAGGTTTACTGTATTAAGTCTTTCATAAAGGATATTGAAACTTTTTTTTTAATTTGACAAATTTCTATTTATTATCAGTATTGTTATATTTTGGTTACAATATATCATTACATTATATATTATATTATTTGTTGATTAGTGCATTATAAGTTACACCTAAGTTTATTTCTATAGTACATGGGTTAGTACCTCATCAAAATGATTCACTATCAGTATTCATTTCCTTGATACATTTTTTGTCAATTAATAATTTTTATGTTCTTAGTGACAGGTCTACAGTTTCATCATGGATAATTTCACTTGAGTCAAATTTTCTTTGGCGATCAACAAGCACTAAAATTATGTCATTTGATGCTAAAGCGTTGGACGCAAACCAACACCGCTTCCTACAGGGAAGATAACGCGGTTTATAACTTCATTGCTGTAAACTTTATGACTCAAGTAACGCCATAGTATTTCGAGCCCCTGTTGGAATGCAATCAGTCTGTTTGCTAACGTGTCCTGACGTGAACGGTCGGTGAACGTCTTGTCCACTGATGTCCCAATTTTTTCCAGATTGATCTTGTTGTTTTCGATATGTGTACTTGCACTATATTGTGAAATAATATCTGCGATAATAGGTCTACCCTCTTGAGTGTATGTCTTTGTGTCGCTTGGACGACTTTGTATTTCGAGGGTACCTCTGTGCGTGCTATGCAAGGCAGATCGCTCTTTGAAAAGACGCAAGTGACCATATTTGGTAAGGAGGCACTGACCCCATAGGGATTTAACTCGTTTTCCAGGTCAAGCAATGTATATATATCTAAATCATCCACGTGTGATATTTCTGAAATGCGGAAAATTTCATCAGTATTTTGTGTTAGATATGCCATATTCTAGAGCCTACGATACGTACTTTGTCCCCGACTTTCAATGTAGAACTGTTGTTTTGCCCTTTTATCTTTAGACATTAGATTAAACTCTTTTGTCCATAAGTGTTTATTTCTACTGTTACGTAAAATAAATGGCGTTATCTTCATTTTCAACCCGGTATGAATTGTATTATTGTATGCTTTTACAATATCAGGTTTTATTTTGATATATGGGAGTGTATTATTGTTTGTTAAATGTCTGTAAATCTTATTTTTCAATGTTCTAATTACCCTTTTGCCTATAGATGTCTTTTCATTAGAATATAAGCTATATGATTTGATATTCTTAGATTTGAAGTAACTTTGTACATCTTTATCACAAAAACCTTCGTCAAATTCGGTCCATATCCTAGTATATGTTTGACTCTCGTTAGAATTTATTGTGTTTTTCAAAGCTCATACAACATGTTGTCTATTTTTTCCTTTTTAAAAGCTGCAATTGTAAGTATTTAGAAAACAAGTCACTACATACCAGTATATGTCTGTAACCTTCATTTTTTCTTTCTTTTTATAAATGAGAAAAACCTGCATTATCGCACGTTAAAAAAACTCTCGGCTTACCTGCGATAGCTTTGAACTTTTTTTTTTTTTTCTCGGGTTGAAGTATGTGTCAAATGTAAGCTCTAGAAGTCTCAAGATTCTTTTTCACGTCGGTTGCATTATTTGAGCAACTTTATGTAATTTGTTGATGCAAGAAAATACACATGGGGATGAATAATCTTCATATAGCGTTTTAGTAACATACAGCCAATACCATTTTTGGGGTATTGGCTGCATGATATTGTGGCAAAGTAGCTTGCAGTTGATACTTTAGGGTCTATATGGGGCGCCTCTACGGACCAGAGCCACACGTTATTTTGTCTGTAATAGAGGAAGTCTCTGTTCACAGAGAGATTATGACACTTTTATTATTCTGCGACTGTCCTTCCGTTATGCTGTCCCCTCACCCCTTGTTACTGCCTTGCACCTGCACCATTTCTCTGAATATTCATTTCCTTTTTTCGCCTACCCTGTGGTGGTAATTTTTTTTTACCACCGAGTCTTCCCACTTGAGTCGTACGATAATAAATAAATAAATAAATAAATAAATAAATGAATAAATAAATAAATAAATAAATAAATAAACAAATAGATAAATAGATAAATAAATAAATAAATAAATAAATAAATAAATAAATAAATAAATAAATAAATAAATAAATAAATAAATAAATAAATAAATAAATAAATAAACAAATGAATGAATAAATAAATAAATAAATAAATAAATAAATAAATAAATAAATAAATAGTTAAATAGATAGATAAATAAGGGACGGGGATAGGACTAGGAATTCTGTTACCTGTAGCCCCAGAGGGGACACTCCTAAAAAAGGTAAAAGCATATGAGGGTCTAGGAGTTTTTAAACCAGTACCCTAAGGTTTGGGTCTTTTAATGTGTGTGGCTGTGGTACAGATGAGATTAAAAGGGAAGAGATAAGCAATATGTGTGTGAGAAGAAATATGGATGTATTGGCATTGAGTGAAGCTAAATTGAAAGGGAGGGGGAGAGTGTGAGTTTGGGAGAGTAATTGGGAAGTTCTCAGAAGTGAAGAGAGGACGAGGGAGAGAAGGGGTGACTATACTAGGAAGTGAAGAGACAGGTAAGCGTGGAGTGGAGTGGAAGGAGGTTTCTTCAAGGTTAAAGTGGATGAAGGTGAAGCTAGGAAGGGACATGTGGTTTTTTGTAAATGTGCATGGACCTTGTAGTGAGAAGAGCGTGATGAAAAGGGAAAATTTTTGGATGGATTTAAAAAATATATAGAGGGGTTACGGAGAAATGTCACTGTAGTGGTGTTGGGTGATCTGAATGCTGGGGTAGGAAATAAACCAATAGACGGAGTGATTGGGAAGTATGGAGTTCCAGGAAAAAATTGTATTAGAGAGTTGATGGTGGAGATGTGTCTCGAAAGAGAGTTGACAATAACAAATACAGTGTTTAGGAAGAAAGTCAAACATAAGTACACCATGCTGGGACATTGTGACAAGTTGATGAAAGTGGAGAAAGGAGCCACGGATCTAGTTCCGAGTTTTCTAACTTATTCCTGACCGGTTTCGCTCTATGAGTCACATTCCTCTGAAGAAGCATAGAGCAAAACCGGTCATGAATAGATAAAAAAAAAAACTAGGAACTAGACCCGTGACTTCTTTCTCCACCTTCATAAGTACACTTGGGAGAGGTTGTTGGATGGAAGGGTGGTAGATACAGCGTTAATGGACTATATAGTGGTAACCAGGAGTATAGCAGGAAGAGTTAAGGATGTACATGTTCTAAGGGGAGAGAGTGGGGGAATATCAGATAATTTTTGGTGAAAGGTAAGTTGAGAGTGTAGAATAGGTGGAAAAGGAAGAAATATGTAGTAGGGAGGTACTTGGGTTGAACTGCTTAAATGAGAAAGAAAAGGAGGAGTATAAGAAGCTAAGGGAGGAGTGGGAGGGACTGAAGGATAGAGTAGACCTAGGAGTGGAGGAGGAATGGAGAAGGTTCAAGGAGGGGGTCATAAGGTGTGCAAAGATAGCGTGTGGAACGAGGAGCACGGGAGGAAATAGAAGGAAGGGTAGTGAGTGGTGGGATGAGGAAGAAAGAAGGATATCGAAGAGAAAAAGCAGGCTTTCATAGATTAGTTACAAATTAGGACGAGGGAATCATAAAGAGAAGAGAAGTAAAGCATAAGATAAAGGAGGCAAAAAGGAGAGCAGGTGTGAAATGGGGGAGGAGTGTGACAGAAAAATTTGAAAGTAATAACAAATATTTTGGAAAGAAATTAAGAGAGGAAGAGGAGGCGAATCAAGCAGAGAAGAAAAGGTAAAAGGTGCAGATGGAGAGATGATAATGGAAGGGGAGACAGTGAGAGGAAAGTGGGCAGAGTATTTTAGGGAGTTGCTAAATGTGAAGGAGGATCGGGAGGAAAAGGTAATTGCAGTGGGAAGCGCTAAGAAAGTGACAGTGATGAGTGAGTAAAATGAAGGAGAAATAAGGAAAGATGAAGTGAAGGCAGCTGTTAAGATGATAAGAGTAGGTAAGGCAACTGGGTTGGATATTGCCATGTAGAATGTCTGAAGAAAGGAGGTACAGTTATGGTGGACTGGCTGGTGAGGTTATTTAATGTTTGATAAGGAGAGGGTAGACTGCCAGAGGACTGGAGGAGTGCCTGTATAGTTCCACTTTACAAGGGAAAGGAGGATAAGTGTGAGTGTAGTTGTTTCAGAGGGATCAGCTTGTTAAGTGTAGTTGGGAAGGTTTATGAGAGGATCTTGATTGAATGGATTAGGAGAGGAACAGAGGGAGTAATTGGTGAGGACCAGTGTGGGTTTATAACAGGTAGGGGTTGTGTAGATCAGATTTTTGTTGTAAGACAGATATATGAGAAAGCTATAGAAAACGTAAGGATGTATTTTGGACTTTTATGGATCTGAGAAAGGCTACCTCCCGTCTACGGGGGAAGAAAGCTTTTGGCATATGTACTGTATGTATGTATATATTATTCAATTATGAAAACTTCACACGTATTACCTGCAATTATATTCGTTCTAAACTGTAGTTTCGGAAGAGTGTAGAGATTTAAGTCCACCAAAAGATAAGCATGGGGGTTTTGACCTATGACGTGATTAAAAATTTCAAGCACTTTACGTACTTTATTTTTCCCGAAGTATTGTCTAGCTAAACATTCGACTTGATTATTTTCTCTTGCTCGAAATAATACATAGTGAGACGCTTTAAGACATTTATGGAATACACCGGGATTTTCATTTTTATTTTTATTTTGAGTTATAAAAATAACCTATAAAAGAAGGTGCCTACTTCCAGTAAATGCTTCGCTTACAGACTTGGTGGATACAGTCTATTGAAAACGTCGTCTAATATCAGTAAAATATGATGTAATGGTTAAGAATACGTGAACGATTCTAGAGGATTACATATATCTTTGGAAAGTATAATCTTTCTCCCCGTCTTCTCCTTTTATGCATGGGGGGACGGAGAGGGGGGTTTCCGATTTAATGAAGCGGCATTGCTGTAGATGTGCTGTGTCTTGCGACACTGCTTCTGACCCAGGGCAGTGGACGGGGTGCAGGGATGACCCGTCATCCAGGAGGTGCTAAGATAAGAGGGAGGGTGGAGGGGTGTGGAGTGTATTCAGGGATGGAATGGGTGGGAATGATTATATGCCTTTTCCTTTTTGGCTACCTCCCTTGTAAGGGGGAAAAAGCCTTGGTATATGTATATATGTAGAATTTCCTGACGGGTGCGACGTCACCCCACATATATAAATATCTTTGAATATGTGGCCTTATCTTTTTAATAAACTCGTTGTGAATTTTTTCTTTGCATTCCCTTGTTACTCTTGCAATTATGATTCTAAATTTGTTTAAATCATCCACGTATACACGTCATTCATTTCTAGATATGTAATTGCACGTTCCAGGTAAATATTGATCTAGTAACATCACATGATCAACTGACTTTTCTTCTGTTTAAGATGCATTATTTATGAAGGAAACTGCACAAGGAAAATGAAACAATGCTAATAAAAAGTAATTTTAGAAATAGTTTATTATGTTAATAATAACATTAATATATACATATGCATTTACAGTAGACCTTATTGATTAACATTTCTTATTACAATAGATTTTTCTTCTTCTTCTTCTTCTTCTTCTTTTTCTTCTTCTTTTTCTTCTTCTTCTTCTTCTTCTTCTTCTTCTTCTTCTTCTTCTTCTTCTTCTTCTTCTTCTTCCACTTCTTCAACTTCTTTTTCTTCTTCCTCTTCTTCTTCTTCTTCTTCTTCTCTTCTTCTTCTTCTTCTTCTTCTTCTTCTTCTTCTTCTTCTTCTTCTCCTTCTTCTTCTTCTTCTTCTTCTTCTCCTTCTTCTTCTTCTTCTTCTTCTTCTTCTTCTTCTTCTTCTTCTTCTTCTTCTTCTTCTTCTTCTTCTTCTTCTTCTTCTTCTTCTTCTTCTTCTTCTTCTTCTATTTCTTCTTCTTCTTCTTCTTCTTCTTCTTCTTCTTCTTCTTCTTCTTCTTCTTCTTCTTCTTCTTCTTCTTCTTCTTCTTCTTCTTCTTCTCCTTCTTCTTTTTCACTTGCAGTGGCATTATCACTTGCGGTTTCGCATTATCTTGATTTGTACATTCCTTATCTATATGCGGATGAACGGAAGCAATAATGGAAGCCGTCTATGTAATGTCGTTTCGTATCAACACAACACACGACGCGTTTGTTCTTGAACACGACAATACACAGTTGACCCTTTTTATTAGTAATTGATGAAGCAGAGTACACGTGCTTTTCCATGTTAAGAAGTACTTTTTTCTCCTCATGATGTGATAAGGATTTTTGTACGCCTGCGTGTATTACTTTCGCTGTAATCAGTTCTGCGTTAGACATCGTTTTGATAGAATACATATAAAGTTTAAACCAACTTATTCTAAAATAAAGTCCAATCCAGTTTCAAATTTCAATAACCCCAATTCACCTTTACGTGATGAATGAATAAAGGATGATCTGTAGGGAAGTTTGAAGTATCAATATATTCGCGTAACGGTGACTTACTAATTTCGTTGTAAATATCATCCACTTCAAACTCTAATATGTAAGAGTCTGTGCTATGACACAATTTAACCTTATCTCCATAGTTCGATTGCAGTATATTATAGTAAAAATGATAAAAGCAAATTTTGCACGTTGCAAGATGTAGAAACCCACATATTGCGCATAATTGAATTGGAGTTTAGGCTTGTTACTTATGGTATCAACATAATTTGGTTTTAACGGGATAACTCTTTTGGAAAATGGATTTCTTACATTTCGTAAAAACTGCTTTCTTTCATTACATGTAGTTGTATTCACTGCATACTTTCTAGTATAAAAAGTCCAAATATGCTATTAGATTATGCATTTTCCATTCATCAGCATTATGGGATTCATTTCTTAAACGTAGATTTCAATTGATAAAGTCTTTTAAGTATGGTACTTGGTTGAACCTATATATGGCGTGTATCATTTCAATTTCCAACTCCTGTTTCATGAATATTTGAAGAAAAGGTAAGATTATCAGATAATCCCGTTTACCTGTATGTTCACCTACCTATATGTTCACAATTTATATTTGGTTTCTGTAAACCTGATGGAAGTTCATCGGTTCTCAAAGCTAAATCCTCGCCTATATGTAACGTATCACAATGTATCACATAAGCTATATCTCTGTCAATGCTTCGCTCTAAAGGGCATTCCAGATAAGAATAATTTCATTTCACGATGTTGTAATTTAACGAGAGTGTAATAGACTGGTAGACAAGTGGGTAGAAAGGGGAGGTAGATGTCGAGAGTTATATTCTTATAGCTTATGTAGTTACATAATACCCGAAGGCAAGAAGGCGAAGGAGTTTCACAACCTCGCTCCTTGCCTAAATGTTTGCAAACAGCCGCCGGGGACCCGATTTTATTGCTGTATAATGTTAATTTTTACGCTGATATAATAATATGTAAACTAAGTCAGATGTACATTTATTTCGAGATTGCTTGAGTCAACAATATTGCATGTGGGTTTGTAACAGTCTCTCTAATTGGAGAAAGGGTGGAGGAGAAAATTGAATTGGTTCACGAGAGTAAAATCACGCCCTTAGGGGAGGAACTTAAATATAAATGTAAAGATCATTGGACTGAAGAAACCATGACATCATTTCAGAACTGACCTAGTAAGCAAATTGAGGATTCTTGACGGAAGTCCCTTGGTGTAACTTTAACAGCCAAGTGTATTAACATTCGGGAAGAACAGAAGGAAAAACTAAGCTCCGTTTAATTCCCCTTCCTTAGACAGAGTAAAATCATTAAATCGTTAATTCGTCCACATTTGGAATATGCTGTTTCCGTATGGTCACCGAATATTATTAAAGACATTGACAGTTTGGAAAAAGTACAACGGGGAGTCACAAAACTGATTCCAAATATAAAAAAATAAATCATACGAAAACCGACTAAAACATATGAATCTGTTTTCCCTAAAAAAGCATGGACTCAGAGATAACTTGATACAGGTCTTTAAGATTGTAAAGGGAATTGACAACATCAAATGTGACAAATTTTTCACACTGAATGAGAATCCAACAACAAATAATGGTCTCAAACTGTCCGGAAATAAATTTAATTTGAAAGTGGGTAGAAACAACTTCGCCAACCGTGTATTGAATGGAATAGACTTCCTGCAGAGGCAGTGCAATGTAATTTAGCTCAAAGCTTTATAATTCATTTACATAAACATCTAAGCAAGATGCTGTAATGCTTACCATTTATTCTATATTATTTGTTTATCTTTTTGTTAATATTTTTGTCTGTTTGTTATTATTATTAGCTTAATTTTTATTTATTGTTAGTTACATGTTAATTTATAATTATTTACTAGCTACCTGTTTGTTTATTAATTAACTATACTTTTGCATTTATTAATTTAATTTATTGTTATTTATATTATTATAATTTTATTTATTTATTTATTCATTCATTTATTTATATATCAATTAATTAATTAATCAATTAATTAATTAATTAATTTATTTATTTATTCATTTATTTATTTATTTATCTATTTATTTATCTATTCATTCATCATTATTATTATATATATATATTCTGCATCCGACCTAGTTATGAAACAAAAGGTTTCCTTTCGGCATGCTCCGCCTTTGTAATCCTTTGTAATCCTTTATAATACTACTGAAAATTCCTACAGATGAAAAAGTGAGTGACTAATCATACGTAACAAAGACAGTAGTGAAAAAAAAAGTAGAAAGTAAAAGACGCACTATAAGAAAATAAATGCACGAAAGAAAGACGGCACATAGAGACGACAACACAGAGTAGTAAAAGGGGACCAGAGAAGGGAACAGTGGTGACGGAGCTAACAGTGGCGGCAGCTAGGGACGAACTGGATGAAACGTAATGCTACTAACGAAGAGACTGGTGATGAAAAGTAGTACAAAATGCTACATTTACAAGACTTAGTGCAAGATACGACTTCGAGTGAACGGCTACACCAACCACTCCGTGCACGCAACCACAACCACGCATTGCATGCTGACTGCGAGGGTGAAGACTACAAGCAATAATGAACGAGAGGACTACAAGGGGGTCGTCCCCTTATACAAGCAGCAGGGAACGAGGGACAACGAGCTATTGAACGAAGGGGTACAACGACAACGAGTTAGTGATCGAGGGGACTATTAGTAAGACGAGTTTGAAGTACTTGTGAGGACGACTACAATAGAGGCAGTCGATTCAAATCGACTTTAATAACACTGAAGATATGAGTACGGGAATTTTGCGTCACGAGGTTTACACCTCGAATATTAACATTCCCGAATTAAAAAAGATAAATAAATACAGTGGGAGTTAATAGGTGTCTCAGTCTGAGTTGTCAGGAAAAACACAATAGATATAAAAGGAAAATAGAAAATTTAAAAGAAAATATAGATCCTGAGAAGGGTAGGGCTTGGCTCATAATAAATTTCTAGCAAATGGAATACATCAACAAATATAAAGCTTACAGGAATGCAATAATTAAACATTGTCACAGTGTGATCAGAATCCTATCAGGCCTTTGATTAGAATGATCAAGAAAGTGAAACTAACACAGAATATATAGCAAAATGAGACAGCTGGTCTAAGGACATGATTTCAATGTTTGCATTTGCATTGTTAATACACAGTTTTGATCAAATGACTACAGAAAAGCTGCAAACAGATTTCAAAGAATGAATTTAGGGGAGATAGATTACTTTCTTCAATGTTATAGTGACACTGAAATAATCAATCCATATTTGATGACAGTGAGAATCCAACAACAGAGGGAAACTAGAAACTCTAAAAACGATAACACAAACAGAGGATCTGAACACAGAGTTAGAAGCACATCAAGCAATGATAGTATTGAATGTTACAATTGTAATAAATGGGATCATAAAACACAAGTGTTATTATGAAACTATTTGTAGAAACTGCAAATATGAGGGTCATGATGTATATCATTATGTAAACCCACCTTTCTGTTTGTATCACCGGAATATAGGACATAGAACACAGGATTGTAGAGCAATTCCAAATTTTCGAATTCGCCCAGAAACAAGAGGAATACCCCCAGACACAAAATATAACAACACTACAGAGCTAATTATAAAAATACAAATAGACAGCATTGTGTTAAGGAGAAGAGTAATAGAAGGGTGAAAGAAAACCCCAAGGTGAAAGACAAATATAAACTGACTATAACCAATTCAAATATTTATTGATACAGGATCTGTAGTTGATGTTATAACTATCAAAGTTTTAAACTAATTGAAATCAGGAGTGAAAATCTTGGAACCAATCCATTACTCATTGCAAGAAGTAACTGGAAGTCAGTTAAAAATATTAGGTATGGTTGAATTAGAGTTAATTCTATGTAAAATGAGCACTTGTACATTCCAATAACGGCTGTAGAATAACTGTTTTCCAGGAGATTTATTGATAGGATTTGCAGCTATGAGAAAAGAGAGTATGATCATGTATCCTGCTGAGTTAGGGATGATAGTGAAATCACAATTAATTCTATTTTCAAATCAACCAGACTTAGATCTAGTATCAGCAATAAGAAAATATCTTGAAATAGATGGTGAGGAAAGCAATAATAGGTTGGATAGCGGAGCAGAGCGGTCCAGACCAATAGAAAATATAGTCTCAAATAGTGAACCCAACTAAGATGTTCAAGAAATCCCAGAAATTACTAATTCACGAACTTTAAACAAAGCTTTGCTAATTGTGGGAGGTGGTGTAATAAAATCGACATTATTATATTCCAGTGCAGTTAACAGGGTAGGAGTGGAGTTGAAAGGAGTAGCTGTGGACTGAAATTTTAACCATCCCAGAATGAACTACATCAAAAGGTTTGAAATTGGACTCAGGTAGAAATATTAGTGATAAGCACTTTGAATAAAGACATAGTATTAAGAAAAGGTACACAGATAGGATGTTTTCAAGTTTGTAAAAAAGAACATTAGATTTTTAAATGAGAGTATTAAGGAGGTGGAATCACCAATTTCACAAACCTGTTCATATCAGGAAGAAACAGATTTGGGAGAGAAATACAAGAAGTAACTAGAATCTACTAGTTGTCCTGAGTTGGATGAAAGCTTAATTGTTTTGCTCTTGAAGCATAATAAAGCAATGACTTTGCCGGGGGAGGCCTTTGGTAAAACAACTGTTTTAAAACATCATATGAAATTAAAACCAGGGACTCAACCTATCTATATACTTGGCTACAGATTACCACATTCCAAACTATCCATTGTAGATAAATTGATCATTGAAATCTTATTTCAGGATATTATTGGACATAGTAAAACTGAGTGGAATTTCCATTTGATTTTGGTACCAAAATCAGATGTTACCGTGCGTCTAGTTATTGATTACAGGGCATTGAATAAACAGACAATACCTGGTAGATTAGCGTTATCGGTAATAGGAGAAATTCTTAGAAGAATGGGAACCGAGAATAGATATTTTAACACTATAGATATCAAGCCTGTTTTCTGGCAGATCGACTTGCATGAAAACTCAGGAGAATTCACAGCCTTTTCTAAACCAACAGGGCACTATGAATTCAAACCAATGCCATTTGGGTTATATAATAGTTTATTTACTTACATGAGATTAATGAATGCAGTTCTAGATGGGTTGCTAAGAAACACTGCCAGTGTATTTCTAGATTAGATTCTAATAGTTTCCCAAACAGCTGCTGAGGACTTTAAGAAATTAGATTTGGTATTCTCAAGACTTGTTGAAGCAGGATTCAAGGTGAAACATGAAATATGTAAGTTTTTTTTAGCAGGACAGTGTTATTTATTTGGGAAATAGAATATATAGACATGGACTTAGTACATTACATTCAAAGGTAAAAGCAGTAAAAAAAAAAAAAAAAAAAAAAAAAAAAATCCAGTTCCGAAGGAAGTAGAAAAGGTTAGAAGTTTCTTGGGATTGATAGGATATTATAGAAAATTTTTCCAGGAATATGCAGAAATAGGTAATCTATTAAGTTCTTTGTTGAGGAAAGATTCAAAGTTCATATGGTGACCTGCACAACAGCAAACTTTTGACAAGTTGAATTTACAAAGGATTACAAAGGCGGAGCATGCCGACAGGAGACCTTTTGATCCATATCTAGGTCGGATGCAAAAAAAAAAAAAAAAAAAAAAAAAAATATATATATATAAAAATAAACATATAAATATATAAATCATATTAATAATAAATTAAAACTATAATAATGTAAGAATAACAAATAAAATACATAAATAAATGCATAGGTATAGTTGAATAACAAACAAAAAGGTAAATAGTAAATGATTATAAATTGACATATAACTAATAATAAATGAAAATCAGACAGACAAATTATAACAAAACAAAAACAAATAATATAACATAAATTATAATCATTACAGCATCTTACTTAGGTATTTATCTAAATGATTCTTAAAGCTTCGAACTGAACTACATTGCACTACCTGTGCAGGAAGTTTATTCCATTCATTAACTACACGGTTGGCAAAGTTGTTTCTACCTACTTCCAAATTGAATCTATTTCCGGACAGTTTGAGACCATTGTTTCTTGTCTGATTCTCATTCAATGTGAAAATTTTGTCACTTTTGATGTTGTCAATTCCCTTTAAAATCTTAAAGACCTGTATCAAGTCACCTCTGAGTCTACGCTTTTTTAGGGAAAACAGATTCATGTGCTTAAGTCGATTTTCGTATGATTTATTTTTGATATTTGGAATCAGTTTTGTAGCTCGCCGTTGTACTTTTTCCAGTCTGTCAATGTCTTTAATGAGATTCGGTGACCATACGGAAACAGCATATTCCAAATGTGGACGAACTAACGATTTATATAGCTTGTTAATGAGTGATGGCCTTTTGAAATCAAAAGATCGCGCAATCAATCCCAGAATCTTATTTGCTTTCTCAGAGGCTGAAATACACTGCTTGGATGATTTGAGGTCGTTACTGATAATTACGCCGAGATCTTTTTCACTATCCACTTTTGTTAACGAATTTCCAAATAACTTGTAATCGTACTTACTGTTATTTTTACCTATGTGCATTACCTTGCATTTACTTGTGTTAAATTTCATTAGCCACTTTTCAGACCATTGCTGTAATTGATCTAAATCTTCTTGAATATCTAATTGGTTTAAGTGATCATTTGCCACTCCGCACAGTTTTGTATCATCAGCAAATTTGGAAACAGTAGATTTTAGTCCATGGTCTATATCATTTATATATACTATGAATAGAAGTGGCCCAAGAACGGAACCCTGAGGAACTCCACTTGCAACACTTTTCCATACAGAAGTTTTTCCATTTAAAACAACTCTCTGTTTTCGACCTTTCAACCAAATACTAGTCCAACCTAATAGGCTACCACTTATTCCATGCAAAGCTAATTTAGTAAGTAGTCTTTCGTGTGGGACTGTATCAAAAGCTTTTGCAAAGTCTAGATATATTAAATCTATATTGTTTCTTTTGTCATAATTCGAGATAACTGTGTTGTAGAATTCGAGTAAGTTAGTCACGCAAGAACGTTTCCGTCTGAAACCATGCTGGCTATCATTTATCAAACGGTTACTTTCTAAATGATATTCGATATCATCTCTGATGATAGTTTCCATTATTTTTCCTACGATCGAAGTCAAACTTATAGGCCTATAGTTATTTGGTTTCTTTTTGTCAACTTTTTTGAATATGGGAGTAACGTTAGCTAGCTTCCATTCTCTTGGGACATCTCCGGATATGATGGATTTCTTGAAAATAATTTCTAATGGAACAACAATCTCATTTTTCATTTCCTTTAAGATTCTTGGATGCCAACCGTCAGGCCCTGGTGTTTTATTAACTTTGAGTGTGTCTATACACCTTTTAATTTTTTCTTTTGTTATATTTATCGTAGTGAGTAAGTTTACCCCAGACTTTTCACATGTTTCAGTTTGGAATTCACTTTGAGGTGTTTCGTTTACGAATACCGAGCTAAAATAATTGTTTAAGATATTACACATTCCTTCATTTGAATATTCAAGTTGACCATCAGCAGATAATAGTGGACCAATGTGATTCCTAACAACCTTTTTATCTCTAATGTAACTATAGAATTCTTTGGGATTCTCTTTGGATTTATCAGCGATGTTCATTTCGTATTGTCGTTTTCTTTTTCTTATTGTCTTTTTTAAATCTCTCTGTATTGATACATAACTTTCATAGTCATTAGATGCACCCGAGCACTTATATTTCTTATAAGCCTGTCTCTTTTTAGCAATGCTTTTTTCAGTTTCTTTGTCGAGCCACTTTGGTCGAGCCTGATTTGGGGGACGTCTGTCCTTAAAAGGAATGTAAGTTTGAATCATCTTAGTGAGCGTATTTTGAAATATTTCCCACATCTGATCTACAGGCCTTTCGTTTAATTTTGCCTCCCAATCTGTAAGCAGAAGCTCCTGACGTAGTTCTATGAACTGAGCTTTACTGAAATCGAGTATTTTAGAAGCACAAGTATTTATTCTAAAATTGTTTAGGAGTTTGAATCTGACTAAGTTGTGATCGCTATTTGCAACAGATTCACCGACTTCTACATCAGTTACCATGCTTTCGCGGCTAGTGGTCAATAAATCGAGCAAGTTTCCATATCTTGTGGGCTCTTTTACATGCTGAATTAAGTAATTGTCACAAAGAAAATCAATCAAGCGACTACCTATATGGCCATGTTCAAGGGTCATCCAATCAATGTCAGTGAAATTGAAATCACCCATTATCAATAAATCCCGGTTGCAGAAACTAGACAGTTCTTGAAATAACAGTTTGTCGTCTGCTGATGATAATGTCTTTGGCCTATATATTACACCTATATTCATTACAAACTTACTAGTTCTCCAGCTTTCACATTTCCTGATTATGATAAGGAGTTTATTCTTTGTACTGATGCATATGACATAGGGCTAGGAGGCATACTGATGCTAATGAGAAATGGAACGTTGAAACCGATAGCTTACACATCTAGACTTTGTAATAATTAAGAAACTACTCTCTAATATAAAGAGGAACCATAGCAGTGATATATTCACTAGAAATTTTTAGAGATGTGATACTGGGATATCCAATCAGAGTGTGGACTGATCATACAGAACTTATTTAAGCACAAGAATCTTAAGGGCAGATTAGCAACGTGGTTTACTACACTTCAGTGTTATGAGGTTAAGTTTGAATATATTTCGGATAGAAAGAATGTTGTAGCAGATGTACTTTCTAGAAATATTAGCACACCAACGACAGGGTTGATCAATTATGCCTGTAGTATAGATGAGCTAGTAACATTATATGAGGGAATGATAATAAAGGAACAAAGAAAAGAAAAGACTTGGGAAAAAGTAGCCCAGACTTTGATGAATCCAAGAGGTAATCCTCCAAAACTACCAAAAGGGCATAAGATAGAGGAACTTCATTTGACTAATGGACTTTTGTATAGGAAAACAGTTGTAAGTGGGAAAGATATTTCTAGGGGCCCAGTGAATCCCTGGGTAATTCCACAAACTTTTGTACAAGAAGTATTCAAGTTACTTCATGATAGTGATTGTAGTTTACATCTAGGAAAGGATAAAACATTTAGACAAGCACAACTTAAATGCTTTTGGCCATGTATGAAGGAAAATATATATGATTATATAGAAAACTGCTTTAAATGTGCTAAGATGAGACCTTCACCTATGTTATCATATCCCATCCCGCAGAAACCTTGGGAAAGAATTCACATAGGTACTTTGAAGTTACCTATGTCTGAAAATGGATATAAATATGCATTTGTTGCTATTGATTATCTTTCAAGATTTTGTAATTTACGACCCATTCCAAATAACAAAGCTGAAACAATTACTTTAGTAATTTATGATCAGATAATTTATTATTTCACTACACCTAATATCTTAGTTTCAGACAATGGAACTGAATTTAATAACAAAATCTTGGAAGAATGATGTAGGTTATTTAAAATTCATAAGGTAAATATACTAGTGAATCATCCTCAGTGCAATGGAGTTGTATAGAGGTTAGACAAGGAAATTATTACAAGTCTTAGAGGTTTGATAAACCCACACAGTATAACTTGGGACAATTGAATTTTTGTGTTAAATGTACCCTAAACAACCAAATTAACAGAGCTAAAGGGGAAACACCCTATTTTATTATTTTTGGCGAAGACAAAATTCTCCCATATGAAATCTTGAACACAGAGCAAAAGCCTATGTATAATGCAGATGATTATATCTTAAATAGGATACATATATTTTAAGTTATACATCAAAGAGTTAGGGAACCCATGCAAGAGTATACACAAAAGATGAAAAAGGAACAACACAAAATAGCACATAAAAGTAATTACAAATAGGAGATTTAGGCATGGTCAAATTACATACAACTCATAATAAACTTTCACTGAGGTAATCAGGTCCATATAGAGTATTTGAATTTGCAGGTGGAAATAAATACAAGATCTTACAACTAGAAAATAGGGAAGTGTCAAATAGACATGCAGATGAGATAAAGAAGACTAGGATAGATTTTGATGATGATGATGATAGATGTGACACTGAGGAAAAAGATGCACAATTTATTAGTTTTAAATAAACATTTAGCCCAGAGCAGTATAGGGAGCATGTTTATAGTAGTATGTGTGAGTTGAGTATTAATCAAAATACTTTTTACAGATGAAAACTGCTTTAGTTTTATTAATCTGTATGGTGCATGTCTGAGATGGGAGAACGGAACTACTTTGGTCCTTTTGTGTATTTGACAGATGTGCTACCTGGAGCCTTGGTCAGCCATGAAGTCTTGGAACCTTGCTAATATATAAGAACAACGACAATAAATATTTAATAAGATTTTCTATTGTGAAGCTTTGAAAATTCTTATGTTGCTACAACTAGTATGTATCCTAGAAAAGAAGTGAAATAATTGTGTGTGAAATAATTGTAAAATTATGCAGAGACACTCTACTATTACTAACATCTTTAATGCTGTGTATATAACTGTTGTAACATACCTCAAAGATACATAACTCACCATCTTTAAAAACGTGAAAAATCCTCCATTGAGATATAACACAAACAACTATTCTAATAATGTCTTATTCTAATTGTTGTTGTATCTAATAAAATTTCACAATAAAAAGAGGGAAGACATTGAATACTATTTGACAATTTTTCCTGATTTTGTTATTGATAAATTATGACATCTTGAGACTTTGGCAGTAGCGAGTTTTGCAAATCAGTTTATTGCATTCAATTTATATCTGTTTTGTTACAAAGTATTACAAAGGCGGAGCATGCCGACAGGAGACCTTTTGGTCCATATCTAGGTCGGATGCGAAAAAATAAAAAATAAAAACTATAATAATGGAAATAACAAATAAAATGAATAAATGCATAGTTATAGTTAAATAATCAACAAACAGGTAAATTTTTACTATAAATTGTTTCACTTTATATCGCTGAATACAATAACCACTCCTTTGGATATTTGGTATATTTGTTCGATCTTGCATCCGCTGATATCTCTTTAAACTGATTTCATATTCATTTGCCTTCCTGCATTTATTAAGCTATTCATCTATTTCGCAAACAGACTCTAACTTTTGACGTGCAATGAGTTGTCTATTCTTTAGCCATCTCTAGAAATAAACGAATAAATAAAATTAGAAAAGTGGGGAGGCCGATTGATTTAGATTTCTCATTCTCCTGCCCTTATGTTTTATGTCTCTGCAGATATTCCTTGTCTTTTTGACTGTTTCGCATGTGCTTTCAAAACGCCGAAGCATGTCCACGTAAACGTACACGGCTGCACTGCCACACATTCCACTTTTTGTGTCTTTTGACAGACTGATATCCATCGTTCCTCTTTTATTTCACTTTGACTTTCATACATACTGCAAGTACCAAAAACTTAGAAAGAATTTCACTCTGACATGAGTGGCTGTAAGCTAGAATTATCCACGCCACCACAGTGAAAACAAAAATACATTGCATATCCACCATCACGTCAAGAACGAAAGTATTTTCTTCCGCAACTGCTGAACGCTCATTAGATGAGGGGCGGACGCAATATTGGGGCTCACCGATGTACGAACGAAGAAAGGGTAACTATGGGATTAAAAAGTACTCCAAAGATGCTATTGGGTCTATGACAAGTCAAAGAAAGCATTAGGTTTTAGCTATCGTATGACTAAAAAAAGAAAACCCGAATAATGTGAAACGCTGTTTTTTATTCAGTCTAGGTAAAACCTTGATGAAAAAGAATATTATAGCTTCTGTGTTTTAAAGATGTTATCACAAACGCAGATGCACATTTCTTTAACAAAGACACGGCACCGAATGCATTATTTAATAATCTAAAGAGCTTCATAGAAAGGTAGGAAAAAATAAACTAACAAATAATGTAATCATACTGATTAGAATATGAATGAGCTTGTGAAATATTGACATTTTCACGATGTAAAGGACCTAATAACTTCCTTCAGGAGACAATAGGATCTCTAAGATCAAAGTAAACAAGAGAGTAAGACAAAATAAAAAAAAGGACAGATGCCTTTGCCATGAGTAATTGAGATCAGACACGATTCAGGAAAGAAGAAAAGAATCTGGGGAGGAAAAAAAAGGAATGAAAAGGAAACTGGTGAGTTAAAGAGAAAGAAAAGAGGAATCGTGTAAAATTCCTTTAATTAAGTTTGTAGTTATTATGGAAATAGAAATGGCAAGGCAGCAGCAAATCTCTTACAATATTGTAACCGTGTATACAGCAGGCAGAAAACTCGTGTTAAATAAAACTGAGTAAAGAAAAAACTAACTAACAGGCTACGTCTATTAAAGAAATAAAGAAAATTAATATGTATTTGGCAAGAAAGAAGTAGTAGCCCCTAAGTTAAAATAGAGTGAAAGGCACTGGACTTGTTTGGGAAAAAAAAAAAAACTGATAAAATATCGAGAGAGAACGAAATAGCTTACATAATCTAATATGTATATATGTATGTATGTATGTATGTATGTATGTATGTATGTATGTATGTATGTATGTATGTATGTATGTATGTATGTATGATTGTATGTATGTATGTATGTATGTATGTATGTATGTATGTATGTATGTATGTATGTATGTATGTATGTATGTATGTATGTATGTATGTATGTATGTCTGGGTTTACATACCTTAAATATATGCTCTCTGGTACAGCATTCCCCCTTTTTACTATCAAATATGCCACAACGAGGCAAATAACCTTGAACTCCTTTGTGATGCATGTAATGCATGTTATTAGTTTGACTGTACCAAAAAGGGAGGACCAAAACATTCTTTCCAGGCTGGGTCGACAACTAACAAGTTCCAACAACCGATATGTCGACATATATGGTCACCAACATAAATCATACATTATCTATACATCACAAGAAAATAAAGCAAATACATCCTTGAATTTTCATACATTAATTAGAATAGAAACTCCTAAATCATACAATATATACGTAAATATGTTAATTTTCATTTTTTTCTTGCTTAGAAAATAGAATATATATATAAAACGGGAAACTAAAAGGGGTGACTAACATACGCAGTATGGTAACAGTATGTATGTATGTATATATATGTATGTGTATATGTTGTAGCCTATATTCACCCCTTGTCTTTGTCTAATACGAGGTCTGTTAGATTTTTTTTTAAACTGATAGATTTGAATCAAGCACATTTGCATGAACCGACCTTGAACCTTCGTGCACATGCGTTATTTTTTTCCTGCCTATCGATAGCGTCAGTTGCTGGCAAGCAGTATTTGCGTGAGGTAGTGTGTAGTGCTCCCGGCGGTTTTTCATTGCAAGGAAAATGACGGAACGACTGGAGCAGCGCTACGGCATAAAATTTTGCCAGAAACTGGACGACAGCCAGGTTGAAACCAATCGGAAGATTCAGGCGGCTTTCGGTGACGATGCTATGGGCATCACACACATTAAGGAGTGGTACAACCGGTTTAAAGACGGCCGCACAACTGTGGAGAGCGAGCCACGCCCCAGTCGCCCATCAACAAGCCGAAATGATTAGGTCATTGGCAAAGTGAATAATGTCGTGATGCGGGACCTTCGTGTGACTATCCGAGAAACTGCGGAAGAGGTGGGCATCAGCACTTTTTTGGCACATTCCATTGTGACCGAAGAATTGTCCATGAAGAGAGTGGCGGCGAAATTCGTGCCAAAGCTGCTGACGGTGGAGCAAAAGCAACTTCGCGTCGAAGTCTCACAGGACATGCTGGACTCCTCAAACAGTGACTCCGACTTCATGAATACTATAATCACTGGTGACGAGTCCTTGGTGTACAGGTACGACCCGTCATTTTCCTTGCAATGAAAAAGCGCCGAGAGCACTACACTATACGTCACGCAACTGCTGCTTAGCAGCAACTGACGATATCGACGGGCAGGAAAAAAAATCACGCATGTGCACGAAGGTTCAAGGTCGGCTCGTGCAAACGTGCTTGATTCAAATTCATCAGGTTTTTTGCAAATAAATAAATGAATTAATAAAAAAAAATTCTAACAGACCTCGTATGTAATATGCTTGACATGACATTCTTGCCTAGAGATTAGGTTCAACGATGAGTCATCTCGCCTATTTATAGACTAGTTGTGACAAATTTATTATAAAGAATAAGGAAAGCAAGAATTAAGAAACAAAAGATTACTTAACCTCTTCATACCGGGACTGTCAATTGCTAAGTACCCATTAAATTATTCCCCTGAAGTCAATAGGGAAGAATAGTAATACTTCCAAGTGGATGACGGACAGGCTAAAAATGAGATCTAAATGAAGACTTTACGTAAGAATAAAAAATGGGGAACACACCTTAGATCCAAAAATAACGATATGGAAAAACTGGTTAAAAAGAATACTCGCACAGCGAAACATAACTATGAAATTAAGATTGCCAGACATACGAGATCCAACCCAAAGGGCTAAAGCATCTCTACAGAACAAAGAATAAGAAAAGGATAGGCCCAGCTCAAAATGAAGAAAATGTCATGATAGAATCGGAGGAAAAAATTAATAAGGCTTTTGACAAATATTCTACTCTCGGTGTTTACTAAGGAAAGGTTACATAAGGTACCTGACTGCGATCCCATTTTCAGTGGGGGTTAAAAAAGTAGACTATCTAATATCAGCATTAGTTAGGTAGAAGTAGTCAAGTATATTGAAAAACTTAAAGCTACAAAACCTCTGGGTCCAGGCGAAAATTTCCCAAGTGCTTAAAAAGTGTAAATTTGAAATCCGTTTGACATCAATTATAGGTAAAATGCTCTAATCAAAAATATCTAATAGAGTCAGAGAACACATCGAGAAACATAATTTGATTCGTGACACACAGCATTGTTTCTACAAGATAAGTCATGCGTGACTAATCTTTTATCCTTTTACATTTAAGTATATAAGGCATTAGATAACAATGATACTTACGATGTTATTTACTGACTTTAACAAAGCGTTTGACAAGGTGCCCCACTAGAGACTACTAAATAAAGTCAAAGCCCATGGCATGGGAGGAAAAGTGTTTGAATGGATTAGAGCTTGGATCAGTGAGAGAAAACAGCGGGTCACCATAAATGATGTAAAATTCAGGTGGGGGAGTGTTTCTAATGGGGTCCCCCAGGGCTCGGTTTTGGGTTCCTTATTGTTCATTGTGTACATAAACGACTTGGGCAATAGGATTAATGGTGATGTTAGTAAGTTTGCGAACGACACTAAAATAGAGCGCCAAATTAAGTCAGGAGACGATGCCGAGATTTCGCAGGACGATCTTAAAAAATTGCTCACATGGTCGGTGAAATGGCAAATGAACTTCAATATCTCAGAGTGCAGCGTATTAAACGTGGAGCTACTCAATCCCGAAAATAGATATAGCTTAGATAACACGTTTTTAGACAAAACTGAGTGCGAGAGAAACTTGGTAGTTCCAGTGAGCCCTGACCTTAAATCCAGGAAACAGTGCATTACCGCCAGGAATAAAGCAAACAAAGAATTAGGTTTCACTGCTAGGACGGTTACGAATAGAAGTGCGGAAGTAATTATGAAATTCTCTCTAGCGATAGTTAGACCCATCCTTGACTATGCGGTACATTTTTGGTCTCTGTCCTATAGAATGGACATAAAATCACTAGAATCTGTACAGAGGAGAATTACCAAAATTATCCTTGGGCTCAGAAATTTACCTTACGAAGAGAGGCTTAGGCATCTTAACTTAAACTCTGGAAGGAAGAAGAGTGCGGGGAGATCTTATAGAGGTGTTTAAGTGGATCAGAGGCTTTAACAAGGGTGACGCAAACAAGGTCATCGTATCAAGACAACAGGTCTGGACTCGCAGTAATGGATTTAAACTTGAAAAATTTATATTCGAGAAGGAAAGAGGGAAGAACTGGTTTACTAATAGGGTGCTCAACGAATAGAACAAACCTAGTAACCATGTAGTGAGCGCTGAAACGATCACTTATTTTAAGAAACGGTTAGACAACTTTATGGATGGGGATGACAGGTGGCAGGCCTTTCAAAAAATTTACAGGAACTGAGTGATGCTCGCAAGACCGCTGTGACTAACAACGAATTGGGCAGCCTCAAGATGGACATTGTCTCCCTCTAGGAGACAAGACTTTCATCATTAGTCAACATCAAGGAAAATAATTTTACTTCTTTCTAACAGAGCAAACCGTCTAAAGACACTCGGGAGCATGGTGTGAGCTTCGCCATCAAGAACAGAATACTCAGCTCCATCATACCAAAAGTATCCTCAAGGTCCAGCTCAACACTACATCTGTGAATAAGCACCAACAGTGACTGTCTCAGCCATAGCAAAGAGCAAGTTTTACGACAAACTTAGTTCAGTCATCAGTGACGTGCACCAGCAAGAACCAGGGTTCCTCCTTACTGACTTCAATGCCAGGGTTGGTGCTGATCAAATCCCTTGGGTTTCTGCCTAGGTCAGCTGGTTTCTTGAGCTCTGATACCATCACAACCTCTGCATCACGAACATATTCACATATTCTTCTTCAGCACCAAGTCCCAGCAAAGAATCTCCTACAAACAAC
>NC_134791.1:59317782-59327782 GCF_046742065.1 Oratosquilla oratoria
ATCGCGCCGAAGAGATGGAGTCATCTATCTATATACCAAAGGCTTCTTTCCCCTTATAAGGCACGCACCCCTTCCCACCCATTCCACTCCTACTCATTCCAATCCGATCCACCACCCCTGTTTCCCTCACATCTCAGCTCCTTGTGGATGAAGGATCATCCCTGTCTCCTGCCCACTGCCCGGTTCAGAAGCAATGCAGTAAGACACAGTGGTAAGAGAAAAGAAAGGATTTTGCCATCGAGTTTCCCATACAGGTCGTAAAAGGCCGCCAAAGATAGGCGGAGTATGGGACTAGGTATCCTGCTATCTGTAAAGCTATCCTACAAGAAGTCAAAGTGGAATCATGTAGGTGATAATGGACAATTTAGGAGAGCATTGGAAAGGGTGCACGATAGATGATAAAAGTGATCAACATTCTTTTTGAGTGGAGATTATTCTCCAATCACTCAAATATGCTGCATAACTTTGGTCCGTAGGAGTGATCAGCAGGAAAATCTTCAAAGGAATTATGCGAGAAAAAACCCGTTTCTCATCATCACATTTTTTTTTTCGATTGTATGAGGTCCTGTTTTTAAAATATGCCATCGGCTTAACAAAAGTCTAAAAGTTTATATTTTAAAACAGGGTTTCCATTTATGTAATACTATATCTTGTACTCCTGGAGACCATTTCAACAATGAATAGAATCCTCCGATCAAAGTGCCACGAGTTTGCAGTCTGTTGATCCTCTCGGAGGCTGTTGTAGATCCCTTGGGGCTCCAAGTCCCTGGATTAGGGTTCACTGCTTTAAAACTTTCCCTACGATGATGCGCTCTCCATTTTTTTTTTTTTTTTTTTTTTTTTTTTTTTTTTTTTTTTTCAATGTCAGACTTGGGCCCGAATCGATACTGATTTCAAACCTAATCAAACCCAAATCAAATAAAGTTTGTCTTACGCCGTCAAAGTTGTTAATTGATACTACCTAAGTCTGTTCTTGAATGACCAAAAATCGTCTGGCTTTAGTTACGAGCAATCCTATATAAAGGTTTGTGTTGAGTAGGTTAGCTTTCTAACAATGAAGGGTCCCTCTAAATTGAATATCATCGTCTGAAATCAGACAGAATAGAATCTTTTAAAAAGGATGAATTCATCAAAGTCGTTCGTATTGATTTCACCTAAGCGGCCCCTTTGCAATTAATATCAGAAACATTATACTGTCCATTGAGTCAATGCTGTTGCCTCCCCTTCCCCCAAGGCCCTTCTCTGTGTCTTTTGTCGAACGATTTGCTTCAGCTGGGCTGTCCACTCTACTCTTCCGATTACATATAAACAAATATATATGACTAACAAGCCCTCTTCATATCCGAAATTTTCCTCTCTCTCTCTCTCTCTCTCTCTCTCTCTCTCTCTCTCTCTCTCTCTCTCTCTCTCTCTCTCTCTCTCTCTCTCTCTCTCTCACTCTCTCTCTCTCTCTCTCTCTCTCTCTCTCTCTCTCTCTCTCTCTCTCTCTCTCTCTCTCTCTTTCTCCATCTTTCTCTGTTAGGAAAACTTTAAATGTTATTCATGAGAAATTCTACTGGAGTATTCCCGATTTCAGCATGGATTTTCTTTTGAAAGGCATGTTGTATATTTCAGTCATTTCAAGAGAATATGCTAATGATTTGAATTGTGACAATATATAACTATGGTGTATGTTTCTAGAATCATAATAGAGATCTATATGTGTACATATTATTTTTACATGTATTGATTACATATGTATATATATATATATATACATATTTGTATATACATATGGATATATATATATATATATATATAATATATGTGTGTGTGTATATATATATGTATATATATATATATGTATATATATATAATGTATATATATAATATATGCATACATGCATGTAAGGATATGTATATATATCTATGTATAAATAAAAATAAAGTTTTTCAAAACTGAAAATTTCCTGGCGTTTTTTATGCTACCTTCCAACACCTCCCGACACCTTCCGAAATCCGGCAAAACTGTCCCACGGTGTAAGGATATTTTTGTAGCTACTTTTAAACCATATCAAGCATTGTTGTAATGGATGAACGTGGTTCAAAGAGTAGTGCACAGAGAAAGAGGAGGTTTAACCACTTTTGGGCCTGGGTTACGAAGACGAAGAAGTACACAAAAGAAAGTGTACAGAAAAACTATGCTCTTCGTAACGAATTGACCAGGGAGCACAAGAATGAGTTTCCCCATCTTTATGCCTCACTCAAAAAAAAAAAAAAAAAAAAAAAAAAAAAAAAAATTAGTAACAGCCTCAATTAAGAGATTCCATAGGAAAATATTGGGGTTCAACAAGATGTTACGAAAAAAAAAAAAAAATACGTGTACTCTGATGAAGAGTACGACCTCATAATAGATTTCGACGGAGAAATTAAAGAGGAAGAATCGGAAAAGTTTATGAAACATTATTTTGCGGGATACAAGAATTTTACTAAAAGTGGTGGTAAAAGCTGTCACGAGGAATATCAAAAGTATTACATCGATCGGAAATACAATAATTATATCAAAAACCGCAAACTCAAGGAAAAACGGTTTTTTAAATGTGTTAGAGAAATAAAAAAAATGTGAAGAGAGGAGAAAAAAGGAACATATAGAAATGGAACTGGAAGCCAATAGAGCCCGTAAAAAAGAAGACAAGGAACGCAAGAAAGAGGAAAGGGAAGTCGATAGAGCCCGTAAAAAAGAAGACAAGGAACGCAAGAAAGAGGAAAGGGAAGTCGATAGAGCCCGTAAAAAAGAAGACAAGGAACGCAAGAAAGGGGAAAGGGAAACCGATAGAGCCCGTAAAAAAGAAGACAAGGAACGCAAGAAAGGGGTAAGGGAAACCGATAGAACCCGTAAAAAAGATGAAATATAAAAAAGAAAGGAGCAAAGTGAAGCAAAATAAATAAATAAATAAATAAATAAATAAATAAATAAATAAATAAAAATAAAATAAAAGGGCCCAGGAAGTGCAAATTCGGAAATGAATTAGGGAGTTAAAAAACAAGGGTTAACAGTGAAGTTAACCGACGATGAACAAATCATGTTAGAAGAATTAAGGCAGGAGAGGAAAGAAAGGCATATCATTAGTGAAATTGTGCAAACTACCAAGGATTTGCCCGGTAAGTTACGTGAAGATAGAATCATTTGTCATAACATTGGTAAATTCGGTGCTTTTCGATGTAAACTGTGCGACGCGTTGCTTTGGGCGAAGGAAAACAGAATGTTGTGTTGTTCTCTTGGACAAGCCATTTTCGAGAACTTAGCCCCATTGACCGGAGAATTATTAGAACTTTATAGTAGTCAGACTTCCCTTTCGGAGAGGTTTCTTTCAAATATCATTGCGTTTAACCGCCTTTTTTTGCTTCACTTCCTTTGTGACACCCACAAAATTACAAGATCCCTCTCAAAAATCTATGGTTTATAAAATTAGGGGTAATATCTATCAAAGATTGGGTTACATAAAGCCGCGTTATATGACAGAAGGGATGAAAATAGAAAAAAGAAAAAAAAATCAGAAAACGGTATCGGTGACATGGAAATAAAGAATTGTGGGCAAGCGAAGACAAGTTTTTGTGTTGGCCAAAGGAACTACTGGCAAAAACAAGAGGAGTTCCTTGATTTGTATTTCTATTATGATCACCCGACAAGTTACAAAGAATATAAACTTTAACCACAAAACCGTAAAATGGTCAAAGAAAACGCAAGCTCGACGTGAAAGGTAGTTAAGGGAAATAGAGGATAACAAAAATATCATAGAAGGAGTACGAAAAGCAGCTGAAGGAGGAGTGGCAGGGAGTAAAGGATAGAGTTTAATTGGGTGTGGAGGAGGAATGGGGATGGTTCAAGGATGGAGTCATAAAGTGTGCAAGGATGGTGTGTGGAACAAGGACAGGGGAAAATAGAGGAAAGGGTAGTGAATGGTGGGATGAGGAAACAAAGAAGGTTGTAGAAGAGATGTACAAGGGGTGAAAGTGGCAGTAGACTGGAAGTGAGCATTAAGGGGAGCGACTGGAGGAAGTGGATAGTTTTAGATACTTGGGTGCAAATGTGGCAGGAAAAAGTGGAGTGAAGGTGGAGGTAGAATGTAGATTGAGAGAAGCGAGTAAATGCCTTGGTGGATTAAAGAGTGTAATGAGGAATAGACATTTGGGAATGGATGCTAAGAGGAGACTGTATGAAGGAGTGATTGTGCCAACAGCACTGTATGGGGCAGAAACATGGAACATAAGAGAAGAAGAGAGAAGGAGTTTGAATGTGTTTGAGATGAGGTGTCTGAGAAGTATGATGGGGGTTACTAGGCTAGATAGAGTGAGAAATGAGGAGGTGAGGAGAACAGGGGTGGAAAAGGAGCTGGGAGATAGGGTTGATGAAAGAATATTAGGATGGTTTGGACACATGGAAAGAATGAGTGAAGAAAGACTAGTAAAAGAGGTATGAAAGGCAGATGTGGAGGGAGTGAACATGAGAGGACGTCCTAGGATGAGGTGGATGGATGGGGTGAAGGGGGCTTTGGGGAAGAGGGGAATGTCTGTTGAGGAAGGACGGGAGAGGACAGAAGACAGGCTTGGTCCGGTGTTTTCACAGACAAGACTTGGCTTGGTCCGGTGTTTTCACAGCAAGTTTGCGTTCTAGTAAATACTTAGTTACACTATCAAAGTCTTGATTAGAGTAACCATTATTTACTAGCATCTGGCGCAGGTAAGTAAGTTCTAAGTGGAGCATATTCCAAGTGGAACAAATGGAAATTGCCCGCCGGACATATGCCCTAATAACGCCTTTCTTATAATTACGAGAACACTCACCATGACCGTTCATGCATTTACCGCTATCCGTGGGCTTGCGATATACCATAGTATTAAATTTGTTAGATGTCGCATCCACCAAAACATCAAGAAAAGGGATCTTATTATTAACATTGAGCCCACGGATAGCGGTAAATGCATGAACGGTCATGGTGAGTGTTCTCGTAATTATAAGAAAGGCGTTATTAGGGCATATGTCCGGCGGGCAATTTCCATTTGTTCCACTTGGCATATGCTCCACTTAGAACTTACCTGCGCCAGATGCTAGTAAATAATGATTATTCTAATCAAGACTTTGATAGTGTAGCTAAGGATTTACTAGAACGCAAACTTGCTGTGAAAACACCGGACCAAGCCAAGACCGTTACTGTATTTTACAAGAATATTTATTGTAGTTCGTACCGCCAAGATGAGAAACACATGAACGACATCATACACAGAAACTGTAAGCCAATAGGTGATTATGATAACTTAAAAGTTATTATATTCTATGACAACCCCCGTACCTGTTCCCTTGTTGTGAAAAACAATCTGTCTGGCAATGGCGGCATATTATCGAGAACTAATATCATATATGAATATCACTGTACTTCTGGGGACTGCGCACCCCGTAATTCCTCATATATTGGGTTCACGACATGCCAACTGAGTAGACGGTTGTCCCTACATTTACAACAAGGAGCAATTAAACAACACCACCTCCAATACCACCAGGCTTTAATCGATAGGAAGACAATCGTGGATAACACCAGGATAGTTGCACACTGTGCCAAAATTAAGGAACTAAAAATGCTTGAAGCCATCCACATTAGGGAGAGAGCTCCAATTATTAACATTCAATGTAATATGATTTCTGCCATCCCGCTATTTAATTCTTCCACGAGATTTGGAGCCCAACAACAGCAACACCCCCCTCCTTCCTCTCCCCCTCCCCCTCCTACACCTCACCAACCCCCACATGACCAGCGTCGTGCCCCAGCGAGAAGACCTACCTTACCTGATTACCCCCCCTCTCCCTCCACCTCCCACTCCCCCTCCCCCTCCAAGACGTAGTGTCCGGCTACGTAGCGTGTCACGACCCATGCACCGTTCCCAAGCGGCCCATATTTAAACCCATGTTGTATGTACACCATTGTCAATTGTGAATCATGTAGCTTTGAAAATTGTGACTTTTCTCTTGTAACTATTCTGAAGATGACTCCCTGAAGTCGAAACGTAAATTAAATATGGAAGACTATGGAAGGCTTGTATTTGCCCACCCTCCTGAAATGAGACCTACTGTGAGGAAAATTGAAAATCTCAGTAAGAAGATTAACCAGTGCCAAAATGCTGTCGTGTTTAACTCAGTGTGTATTAGTGAGAATCTGCGCCCTAAATATACAATATATATGTATATATGTCAAGAACTACTATTACACAGGACGTGCGCACCCAGATTCCTGGCTCCGTTAGCGGAGGCCATTGCTTTCTTTGTAACCTAACATTTTATATTGGACAAATATATCAAAACTAGAAACCTAACATTGTATATAGGACAAATATATCAACTATTGACTTATTCGATCCAGTATAAGTTAATATAACTTTTTAAGACACTGTTATGCTTTGAAATGCCAATTTTAGCCGGACTTAACAGGTATTATTGTATGAGGTTAGTGGACACCAGGGTTGGCGATTATTATTTTTTTTTTTTTTTTTTTTTAATATAAAAATCGTTTTTTTTTTAAATCATATTTATTTTATTTAAATAGATTTTTTTGTAGATTTTAGATATTGTGGGATTGCTATCTGATATGCGATCTGATTGCTAAAGGACATTTTTAGCATATCAATATAAGGAGCAGTGTTATATAGACTTGCCACAAGTATACACAGGAACGGTATAAGCCTACATGTAGTATATATATCACTGTACAGCCCACAAGTTTCAACAAGATTCTTGTTGAAACTTGTTCTAGGTAAGCAGCTTCTCACTGAGTCAGTTGCTGCTTTGAAATCAACCAGGAAGGATGTCTTCTGGACCTGGCAGAGTGGTTCCTTCAGGCAGAAAAAATTATCCTGTCTGGAATTATTTTGAAAGACTACCAACAACTTCTGGCAAAGGGTACCGAGCTAAATGAAAAGACTGCAGCCAGGAACTACAGGGCATTGTGTCAAGATTAAAATCTCACAGAGATAAATGCCAAGGACAGCCACAGCATACAGAAGAAATTGATGACCCAGGTAAATAATTTTACTTATATTGTGGTCATTTCTCCCTTTTCATACGCAACTATATAAATTTGGTGAACAATGGAGAGCATGTGCAATAAAAATGTGAAGGCCTAAAGAGATGATACTTCAACTTCATTACTTTTAAATTTGGGTAATGACTATATCACTATAATATACTGTATTCCCTTAACTTTGGGGCCTAGATGATTGATATTCATTTAATTCAACATTGTGTAATATATTTCATAGGTTCCATTGGAATTCAGCCCACATGGGATTCAGCCCAAAGGGATTTAGCCTAACCTAACCCAACTAACCCATTATTTTTTGTGAATTTAAAAGTGGACTGAATCCTGTGTGGGCTGAATTCCAAGCCCACCTATTTCATATCCTGTTAATTATTTCCAAATAATTTAGTGACTTGTGTGAATATGATCATTATCTAAAAAAAATAACTACTGTACTCAAAAGTAGCCTAAATCACACTGTATTCATTCATTTATTTATTCATTTATAAATTATGCAATATGCTAAAAAAAAAAATCCATTTCAGGATCTGTATCAACAGCTTCAATCCCTTCATTATCGGTTCCACTTAAATTATCTGCATACCTGACTCCATTAAAAAGGTCACTATCAGACTCCTCCAGAGGCGCCACTTCTGCTAAATCATTTTCATCCAAAAGAAACATCTCTGGACAGATTTATCATAAAAACCTCACCCTCTCAAAAGGAAAATCTCGATAAAGAAGTTGCAAGAATTATATTTCCTACAAATTCACCATTTCGTCTTGTTCAGGATCCTCAGTTTCTCAAGATGGTTCAGAACCTGAGGCCAGGATATATTCCTCCATCCAGAAAAGATATTGCTGATAAATACTTGGATCTTGTGTATGAAAAGGAATATAAAAAGTGTACAGATGACCTGAATAATGAAATTGTATTTCTTTCAATTAATGGGTGGTCTAACATCCATAATGAGCCCATAATATGTGTCACTCTAACAACATCCACTGGTCAGATTTATTTAGTTGACACATTAGACACATCAGGGAAACCTCGCACTACTGAATATCTTCTACAACTTGTACAAAGTTCGATCAAGAAGGCTGAACAAGATTTTGGTTGTCACATTAGAAGTGTTGTGACAGCCAATGCAGCAAATGTCACCAAGATGAGAAAAGTCTTGAAGGAATCGAGTGAACTTGAGCATACCGTCCTCACATACGGATGTGCAGCACACCTACTAAATCTACTGGCTCATGACCTTGAGATTGATAATGTAAAACAACACGTGGTCCATGTAGTTAAATATTTTAGAAATAATCATTATGCTGCTTCAAAGTATCGGCAGGAAGGTAGTCAGTGTCTAGTCATGCTCCAGGACACAAGGTGGAACACAATGTCAGACTGTCTCAAGGCCTATATAAATAACTGGGCAATTCTAATGAAGATCTGTGAAGTCAACAGGGATTCTATTGATACTGAAGTAAGAAACAATGTATCAAATTATGCCTAAAACGTTCGGCTGAGTAATTACTGGATCTAGTGCAGCCAATAGCAAAGGCTCTAGATGAGGTACAGAGTGACAAGTGCACTATTGCTTAAGCTGTAGATGTTTGGAAGAAATTACTTGGCCATTTCACAAACAATAAACAAGCTGAAAAACTGGTGAAAAAAAGGTATGAACAGTTTATCACCAAAGCTCACATACTTGCCAACATGCTTCATTCAGCACTTCAAGGAAAAATGCTCAGTGCAGAAGAGGTGAATATTACTATGGAGTATGCCAATGAGAAATATACAACACTTGTTCCTGTCATTATGAAGTTTCAGGCAAAATCACCTCCTTTCCAGGCGTTCAAGTTTACTGAGTCTGTGACCAAGACTCTGACAGCTATTGAGTGGTGGGATTCACATACAGCCATGTTAGACAGTGATATTCTGTTATCAGTGCGTCAACTCCTAACTGCAGTAGCCTCATCATCAGGAGTTGAAAAAGTTTTATCCTCCTATGGAATTGTAAACACAAAATTAAGGAACCGCCTCGGTAATGAGAAGGCAGCCAAATTGTTCTTCCTTTTCAAGACAATGAACTCAAATGTAAATAATTAATGTAAATAGCTGTCCATTAACCTTATACAATAATACCTGTTAAGTCCGGCTAAAATTGGCATTTCAAAGCATAACAGTGCCTTAAATATAGTTTCTTTTTTCAATATAAAAGTTTATATTAACTTATATTGCATTGAATAAATCAATAGTTTATATATTTGTCCTATATACAATGTTAGGTTTCTAGTTTTGATATATTTGTCCAATATAAAATGTTAGGATCTGGGTGCGCACGTCCTGTGTAACAGTAGTCCTTGATATATATATATATATATATAATATATATATATATATATATATATATATATATATATATATATATACATATATATGTTATGTATGTATATATGCAAACATATACATACGTACATATCAAAAATGTGCCCCCACAATAACCTCGGTTTTTGTATATAAAGGAGGATTAACTGCCTCTCCATTTCCGTGAGGGCAATCTCTGGACAGGGTTCGAAACGTCGGAATTAGATTACCTGTTTCTGAGTCTGGTACTTTTCACTTTTTCTGCCATGGTTCCTAGGCTTCACCTTCTTCCAAGCATTATACATACATACATACATACATACATACATACATACATACATACATACATACATACATGCATACATACATACATACATAAATACGTACGTACATACATACACAAATACATACATACATACATACATGCATACATACATATATAAACACATACAAACATACATACATAAATACATGCATACATACATACATATATGCATGCACATATATATACATGCATATATACACACATAAATACATATGTACATACGTATATACATACATGCATACATACATATATACATATACACAT